>NW_009258727.1:3590273-3597528 GCF_000687185.1 Egretta garzetta | reverse complement strand
CCAGGCAGCTTTCCAGCCACTCTTCCCCAAGCCTGTAGCGCTGCATGGGGTTGTTGTGACCAAAGTGCAGGACCCGGCACTTGGCCTTATTGAACCTCATGCAGTTGGCCTTGTCTCATCGATCCAGCCTGTCCAGGTCTCTCTGCAGAGCCCTCCTCCCCTCAAGCAGATCAACACTACCACCCAGTTTGGTGTCGTCTGCAAATTTGCTGAGGGCACACTCAATCCCCTCATCCAGGTCATTGATAAAGATATTAAACAAGACTGGCCCCAGAACTGAGCCCTGGGGGACACCGCTTGTGGCCGGCCGCCAACTGGATTTAGTTCCATTCACCACCACTCTCTGGGCTCGGCCACCCAGCCAGTTTTTAACCCAGCGAAGAGTATATCCATCTAGGCCATGAGCCACCAGCTTCTCCAGGAGAATGCTATGGGAGACTGTGTCGAAGGCTTTGCTGAAGTCCAGGTAGACAACATCCACAGCCTTTCCCTCATCTACCATGCGGGTCACCTGGTCGTAGAAGGAAATCAGGTTGGTTAGGCAAGACCTTCCCTTCATGAACCCATGCTGACTGGGCCTGATCCCCTGATTGTCCTCCATGTGCCTGGTGAGCACACTCAAGATGAACCTCTCCATAACCTTCCCCGCTACTGAGGTCAGGCTGACTGGTCTGTAGTTCCCCGGATCCTCCTTCCGGCCCTTCTTGAAGATAGGTGTCACGTTTGCCAATAAGAAATTTCTCCCATAATGCATTTTTTCCCTATGTTCCAATCCATATACTGGGAGAACAAAGAGACTGTCTCGCCTATACTCTCCAAAGGCAGTACTAACGGAGGGTAAATTGGGCAGAGGAGGATCTGTGTGGCAGTAGAATGGGAGAATGAACAGCAAGGGGCTGCTGTTGGGCATGAGTGAAACTGCTGATTTATGTTAGAGGCCTTGGATTGACTGACTAGGATGAGTAGGACTGAGAACTGAGAGCCAGGGCAGTGGGACTATTGCTTGAAAGCAAAAGAGGGTACAAAAGAACCACAATACCAGGGACAGAGTGAGAGACTGAAATAAAGAAATTATATGCATACCTGGACTCACTGGGACCTCAGCTGATATGAAGTTTGCTCAAGGGACTCGAAGTACAATTGGTTAAACAGAACTAGAAAAAAAGAGTCAGGAATGATAGTGAGTCTGAAAAGGTGCAAAATTAGATGAAGAGATCTGGATTACTTGGGGAGGGACAGATTAGAGAAGGGGAAAACTGAACAGAGAGTGCTGAGGAACAGCTGATTGCAAAGAAACAAATGCAGCAAGGAACCACCAGCATGCAACTGACATAATCTGGGCAAAGAGACCTTGTGGCAAGGATATTAGCTCCAAAGGAGGAGAAAGAACAAATAACAAGGAAAACTTAACCAGGCTGTAAAGAAATAACCAGAAGACTATAACCTTCAGACTAGCTCTTCTCCACAGCCTGGAACCAAATCCTAAATTTTGAATCTTGCTGAAACTGGAAAATGCAAAGGAACCAAGTGTCTTAATTCCAGTTACTGAGCCACGTGGATAGTTAAAGCCTGGTACTTTGAAGAGTGTGAGTGTGTTCCTTCAAACAGCGGTGTTCTCTGCTGTGGATGTAAGGATTTCAACCCCATTTATGCCTCTACAAGGACATTAGCAAGCTGCCAAAGGACGACATTTCTACTCTAATCGCCCTGCTAAGAAAACCCCAAGCATGGGTTAATCATACAGACAACATATTACATTAATAAAATTTTGTTAAATCCAACATTAAAATATTCTAAATTAAGACTATTGGTGTAAATTGTAAATAGAGGGTGAAAGGTATTTTTGGAGGCTGGGAAGAAGGGCAGTTAAAGGCCTGAAAGTAGTCAGGATTCACAACTTATAATAACAAACTCACATATGGTTGATTGCATACAACACATCTTCAGTATCTACCTTTATTCAGCTTTACCAGTAAATATGATATATCCTAAATTGGGCTCTTGAGAGCTAGTAACTAGTGACATCCCTGATTAATGTTATATGAGGGGACAGATCCTATACAGGTCAGTGCTTCAACCTGTCCTAATCTTCTGTATCTTCAGCAATGAATTTTGAAGAAAATGGTTTGGTTTCAACAATAAAGATTAAATTTTACTTATATACACTGGAGAGAAATTTCATTTCAGAACACAGGATTTCATCCAACCTATAGGAAAGAAGATTCATAATTTTATTAAATTCTACTGGGGCGAGGGAAGGGACAGATTTAAGTTTTTCCTCTTGGTGTGACAAATACAGTAATATTGTGCAACAGAATTGCCACAAAATTAATGAAAACCTAAAAATTTTCTAAATTACACATATGCAAGAACAGAATAGGCTTATTTTTAATAACGTGATATAATTAAGATCAAATAAAAATATAAATTAAATACACAATACCAATTAAGCACACAATTTATTGTAGTCACCTCTCTGTAGGTAGTCAGTGGCTACTACAAAACATAATGTTGTCAGATTTTGTTCTCTTTTTTAAATGCAGCTGAAGTTATCCCACAGTGTACTGCAAAACGCATACTAGTTCCATTAACTGAATCTAACTATAGAAAGAACAACCAAACAACTCTACCGTTATTCTGGTTTTAGGTTAGGAGTATGAGGTAGTATAATATAGTAAAAAAATACACACAGTTTCTGTATTAATCAAAAGCGTAGAAGATTGATACTGGATTTGCAACAGGTCTTACTCAGTAGACTAACTAGGGCCAATTCTATGGCAGTAGTGTTTCTATCATTAAGTGCTTGTCACAACAAAGTGTATTTTGAAATAACACTGAATCTTTTCTACAGGGTCAGTAGCAGATGAGCATCATGTTTTACAATTACTAGTCCTGAGAGTGGTTACATCAGAGATTTCAATTTAAATTCTAAATATGAATAATAAATCCTGCAACAAATTAATAGCTTCCTGAAGTTATTACACAATGCAGGCTTATGTTCCTGAATTGTAATTTTGTTAGGTAGGTCCATACACTCCAAGAAAAATCTATAGTGGTGTTTACAGTCACACACAGAAAAATAGCCAGAAGTGAACCTAAATTTCTTAAGCTGAATGAAGTTAAATATGGTTCAGTCATATTTAATAGTAAAAACCAGTGATTACCACCAGAAATATTTGCAAAACTTTTGAAAAAAAAATTACATGTGAAGCAATAATAATTTTCCACTTTTCATCAGAAGTGTCTATTGTTTTATAAAACAACAAAATCTAACTAGAAAAAAAAAAGAGAAGAAACACTGAAGGTGGGGGGTTTTTTTAATGAGAATTGGCTTTCTTCTTGTATCATCTTCCACTGAAAAAAAAATTACCCCCTTTAATTGTAGTGATTCATTCTTTAGTTTTTGAGGAAACACCGCAAAAGAGCAGAGCTACACGCACCGCGTTCTGAATTATGAAGAGTTTTCTTACAGGCTTTGTATCGTATGCTGACCAAGCCCGGTTTTGCTCCGGTTTATGAAATGTGACAAGACCACAGTTAAAGTTGATCTATGCCACAGGCTATTCGTGTTGTCTACTCAGATGGTATGTCATAATGCTATGAGGCCAGATACCGTGCCTTCTTTGTTTTCTTTCATTTATTTTACTGAAGTTTTATAACACTAGAGACAGAGGCAAGGTCCGAATTTATGGCATTGCTTCTCCCAGCTAAGAATAAGCACCAAACCATGAGGGTGTATTCAGAAGCATCTCCTGTGATGTCTTAGACCTGCAGAGACAGTGTGTGCTGTTGATTTTGGTTTTTTCACTGAAGAATCACTGAAGTGAAGAGTATGTAGTAATGCACACATCATTTTATTGCATTTTTTCTGAGCAATATTTCTGGGGGTTTTAAAATGTATTGGTCCTGGCAACCACCTTTTAAAGGATTATCTTAGAAACCGTCAGCATTTCAGCATTTTCCAGCTTTATCAAATAACTATCAACTGTACTAGAAACTGAATACAGCTCAGTTACTGATACAGCTTGGAGTTTACCACACTTTCAGAGGACATCACTGAGCGCCAAGAAACTTCAGAAATTAACAAATGCTGTAGATAGTGTTTAATCTTAAAAACAAGGACATTTATGACCGAGTGCATTTTGTTCCTTTAGTTGCTACCATTTTTGTTGGAAAATAAGAAACAGGTCAGTTACCACTCCTCAGCCAGATCAATCTCAAAGTGTTCTACAAACCACATCCACAATAACATGCAAATAATAAATAGAAAATATTAAAAATACACAACCACAGCTACCGAGGAGTTTGGACTGGCCAAACTGTTTACTAAAAGGCTGAACTACTATAAAGCTTCCAGAACTGAAAGGGAGGAATTATTTGTATTGTACACAGCATGTTACTGTGCATTAAGTGGTACTACTCTAGCCATATGTTCCAACAGTATAAATATGTACAGTTTATAAGTGTTACTATCTTCTATTAGACTAAATGAAATATTTGAGGGGAAAATTACAAGCTCTCAGGCATGCAAGACTTTCCCCCAGTTTGAAGCAGAATTAGCAATCTTCAAAACTAAATAAAAGTTGAGAACAATCGCTCTGTTTTTAATTTAATCAAACTTGCCAATTCAATTAACTGAAAGATAAGATAGTTCATAAATATGGGGCGGAGAAGTATTAGAAAGTGAAAGACAATACATTTGTTTGCTCCTATGGGACAGAGAGACAGAGAGAGAGCAAGAGAGACACAAGTAATTTATTGCCTGTGCAGCATGGAAAGGTTATCCTGGGGTGGCAAAAAATATAATATGCCATAAAACCAATGTCTCTGTTGAGTCCATGGTTTTTAGTGCCCAGTAGAGTTATGAATTTTAGTTCCAGAATTATCTTTTGAAGGTATTTTGTATGTTTCCCTTGAGCAGCAGGGCTGAGAGGTCAGAGATGAAGTGGCTGTTCTGGATTAAAGCAAATGTGACACAGCTATGCAAGCTGGAATTCAAAATTCAATAAGGCTCGTATAGCTCTCCTACTTTCAGGTTCTCTTTAATTGCCAAGAGAGTTCACTCCCAGAAACAAAACTAATGCAAAGCCCCCGCATAAGCCTTTTTCAACTGTTAAAATAGTGTGAAATAACTTTAAACCAGTCTTAAATGATAGCTGAAAATTATTGATCTATGACAGTGATAAGACCATTACAGAAAATGGAAAACCTATACCTGGTATTAAGCACTTGCTTCCCTCTGCTCTGACAAAATTGAGACAAAACCCAGAAAATGTCTTGAGACAATCTTTTACCTAGTATAACTTCAATGAACTCCTGAGCTTGTTCTAAAGGACTTCCAGAATCCATATTAACCTTGGGGTCAGGAAAAATAAAGAATGGCTCAAATTTCTTGGTTTAGGAAAGCATTTTCACAGTGTATGCAGAGGCATAACCAATTCAAACATGTTGAAACAATACACTGAAGGCTCCAAGGTTTCTTTACTGATGTACCTCAAACACTTGGTTGTGCTAAGGAAGCATTCCAAGCTGAAGTCCTCCAAGAGATCTGTTGAGTTTTTTTAGAGAGTAAATTCCAGCTGCCAACCTTATCTCAGACATGCTATACCACTCACTGGGTGGTTATCCTGCACTTAAATTTGCCCAAATTATGCTATCACTCAATGGATGATATAATAGATAAAGTGTTCTAAATTACGTAGGCTGTCAAGCTCACTTCTGTGTGCTTCATAGCTAGCCAGTAATAAGGCTGCAAAAATTCTTATGAAAAGGACACCGATATCTGAGGGTACCAAAGGCGAGAAAGAACAGCTTCTCCCCCCACTATGCTCCTTCAAGAAATGAGAACAAGGAACAAAATTGAAAAAGGGGGGTCCAGACAAATTAATGTTACACATTTAATATATATAAAATATACCTGAAAGTTTATATATGTATGAAAAAAAAAATAGAATAAACAGGAGAAATAGTGGAACTGTACAAACAAGGATTACATTAACAATGAGAAAACACTTAAATGACTGAGTCATGCTTTAAGTGTTTCTAAGGGGTCAGAATGAAAATTCATGAAAGACTTAACCATCACATCCAAAGATTATATTTTCATGAAGCCCAGCAGTCTTAATACACATTCTAAGATGAAAAACTTAAGCATTTAGAACAAAATCCTTTTGCTATTAGACCAACAAACTCCTATCCAGCTCTCCAAACAGTGGGACCAAATCCAAGCCTCTTTCAAAGTTTTGGTTTAAATGCCAACCATGTATTTCTAGAATATCCTTCCCTTACCTTAGAGTCAACAGATTTTTGGTCTTCTCTATAGGAAGACTCAATTAAGTCAGAGCCAGCTTAACTAGCTGGAGTTGCAAATGACCACTTTTTTTTTTTTTTTTTTTTTTAAGTAGCTCAGAAATACCTCTTTCAAGTTAATGCTTATTGTACTATGATACATAAGAGCAACAAATGATATCTACGTTTGAGTTTTGGGCATTCAGTGTCACTGCCAAGCCACCTGTTGGCATTAAGTTTTATTAAAAGATAGTCTATCGACGAACTTTCTTCCCTTCTGTGAAAAACAACAGGCACTTCAATTAACACCAAAATAGAATTTCAAGAAGACTAACACAACAATATAATCCCCCACAATTACCAAACAAAACATCTGGAGCAGCTCTCAAAACATTTATTTCTCTTATTTTATTCCACCACCAAGGTGAAAAGAATCAATCATTCCATACAGTTCTGTGTACTTCAGGACTTCAGGAGAGCTAACTTTGGCCTCTTCAGGGACCTGCTTGGAAGAATTCCGTGGGCTATGGCTCTTGAAGGTAGGGGAGTCCAGGAGAGCTGGCTGCTGTTTAAGCAGCTCTTCCTCCGTGCTCAGGATCAGTGCATTCCTGTGAGCAGGAAATCAAGTAAACGAGGTAAGAGGCCTGCATGGATGAACAAGGAGCTTCTAGTGAAACTCAAAGAAAAGGGTAAGCTCCATGGAATGTGGAAGGAGGGTCAGGCCACTTGGGAGGCATACAGGAAAGCTGCCAGATCATGTAGGGAAGCCACCAGAAAGGCCAAGGCTCACCTGGAACTGAGTTTGGCAAAGGACATCAAGAACAACAAGAAGGGCTTCTTCAAGTATGTCAGCAGTAAGCGTAAGACCAGGGGTAATGTGGGACCGCTGCTGAATGAAACGGGTGCCCTGGTGACAGAAGATACAGAGAAGGCAGAGCTACTGAATGCCTTCTTTGCTTCAGTCTTC
>NW_009258727.1:3548877-3589638 GCF_000687185.1 Egretta garzetta | reverse complement strand
CTTGATGAAGTTCAACAAGAGCAAGTGTCGAGTGCTGCACCTGGGGAGGTCGAACCCCATGCACCATTACAGGCTGGGGGGTGACCTGCTAGATAGCAGCTCTGCTGAGAGGGACCTGGGAGTCCTGGTGGACAATAAGCTGACCATGAGCCAGCAATGTGCCCTTGTTGCCAAGAAGGCCAATGGTATCCTGGGGTGTATTAAGAGGAGTGTGGCCAGCAGGTCGAGGGAGGTTCTCCTCCCCCTCTACTCTGCCCTGGTGAGACCCCACCTGGAGTACTGTGTCCAGTTCTGGGCTCCCCAGTTCAAGAAAGACGAAGAACTCCTGGAAAGAGTCCAGAGGAGAGCTACTAGGATGATAAAGGGACTGGAGCATCTCCCCTACGAGGAAAGGCTGAGAGAGTTGGGCTTGTTCAGCCTGAAGAAGAGAAGACTGAGAGGGGATCTCATCAACGCATACAAATATCTTAAGGGCGGAAGTCAAGAGGACGGAAGCAGTCTGTTTGCAGTGGTGTCCAGCGACAGGACTAGGGGCAATGGATGCAAACTGAAACACGAGAGGTTTCAGTTGAATATGAGGAAGAACTTCTTCACTCTGAGAGTGGCAGAGCATTGGAACGGGCTGCCCAGGGAGGTTGTGGAGTCTCCTTCTCTGGAGATATTCAAGGCCCGCCTGGATGAAGTCCTGTGTAGCATGCTCTAGGTGAGCCTGCTTTAGCAGGGGGGTTGGACTAGATGATCTCCTGAGGTCCCTTCCAACCCTTACGATTCTGTGATTCTGTGATTCTGTGATTCTGTACACACCCCATCCCTGGAAACATTCAAGGTCAGGTTGGATGAGGCTTTCAGTAACCTGATCTACTTGAAGAAGTCCCTGCTCATTGTGGGCAGGTTGGACTAGATGACCTTTAAAGGTCCCTTCCAACCCCAACTACTCTATGCTTCTATTATTCTATAGCTTCCAGAAAACTGAAGCTGTGTGATGTTGTAAAAATGGTGTTAAGCTTCTTAATCTATTGAGAAGCCTCTGCAGCATGCAAAAAGAATCAATTGTCATTCTGAGAACTTCTGAACTTATGTAAACCAGAAAGCATTAACTGTGAGTTAAAAAAAGGAAAAAAAAAAGAACAAATTTATGTTAGCATCACCATCATTATGAGGAATGTCATCTCATTGGACATTCAACAGAAGACCCTTTTTCACATCTAACAAGCAAGGCAATAAAGTCATATCCTAAGGTTAATAAAGAACCTGTTCTAACTAGTTGCTCAAAACCAAAGCTACTTAAATATATTGCACTAGAAGCATAATTTGCATCTGGTCTGATCAATAAACAAGGATTCCATGTACAGAATACTTGAAAATGTGGTTGTAAAAAATCAGAAAGATGAGGATCATCCTGAAGCTTCTGCAGGATATTAGGTGATTACTTAGTGCATGAACTGTATCATTTGTCTATAATTTAGAAAATGAGCTACATGATATAATAAAAAAATCAGAATGTGATTAATAAAACATGGATGTAAACTCATTCTTATATATATACCAAATGCAAGGGGGAAAAGTGTGTTAAAAAATAAACTGCTTGTTTTTTTGAAATGATCATAAAACAGGATTAGTAGCTCAGAGTGTTAGGCTGTCTGATACCCAACAGCAAATGGTTTGCCAACCCCTTCTTCCCCTAAAAGGGTTACCATGATTATGAAGACAAGGGCCTAAGATTACCAAAAAAATGAAAACTATCTGATACACAACTTTTTAGTATCTATTCAATTTATTGGAGCAAAGTAATATTTTCTACAAACTTTACTATCATCAGTAAGAAAATTCCAACCAGGGAAGTATTGCTTTCTTGTAACAATAAAAAAGAAAAAGGAAAAACAACTTTCATTTTATTTAATAGATTCTTTACGACAGATCATTCCCCTGAGAAATATTCTACACAATCACTAAGGATACCAGAATCGGAATCTTGCCTAAAAGTCAAGAAGAGTTGGAAGTGCTTCAAAATTACCTTTAGCTCAACAGTGATTTCTACAGCCAATTAAACAGTGGAATTGATGGACTCTGGAATGCCATATGCTGCCCTCTGCTGAAAAGATGATCATTATGCCTTGAGGTCTTAAGGCTGGAAGGTCTGACAGAAGGGAAAAATAAGTGGAGGATCCTCTGATTTCAGGGATGTGGATAATTTCTTCAGGGAGAAAGGAAGATTAAATGCTCACCTGGGCAAAGAAAAATTTCACAGAACATATGGTGCATATGTATAAATTATCTTGACAAGAGCATGAAGTCAGCAAATTGGTTATTAGAAATATAACTATTGAGAATTACATTGGTTATATTCATAAATGTCTTTAAAATGGCTACCTGTCAAGTAGTTTAGATCTAACATGTGACTTACTTTAAAGACATTATAATATGAGACGAGTCTTCCAGAGTGAAAATTATTTTTTTTACCCTGTTCATACTGTGTTTATTGACTGGTGCATACAGATGTAGACGTATGTATTTCAAAGTCACTCGGAGAGAGTTAGCAATAATGCTGCTGTTAAATATATAATAAAATGCTTACACTCACTTTGGAATACTTTTCACTTTCACAGATTCGTATATCTTAAAAAAGAAAAAAAAACAAAAAAACAAAAAAAGGAGATATATTGGGCATTTTTCTAATGCTCACTGTATCATAGCCCAAATAACAGATGCATGAAAAGGGAACAAGCATTAAAGAAACAGGCAGACTGCAGGTTACGTCAAATAAAACTATGTTTCATGGAGCAACAGCCTGAGGATGGTATAATCGAATTTGTCAACTAATAGTCTAAGTCCATGATTTTAACTGAAAGAAAAGGTAAGAGAAAGATGCTTAAATATAATTACTTTAATATTTTCTTCTAAGAGGTAACGCAGCCACACTTCCTTCTAAGGCAACACACTATTCCTGCACTGCAGTACCATATAGCAACAAGAACAAAATTAAATGGTATCTCAGTGACAGTACAATCACATTTCTACTTGTATCTACAAAACAATATGTACCACCTAGAATAATGTGTAAAATGAAGACTGAAGTACTGTCATAGACCATGTTTCACAGGATTTTATAAAAACAGTTGTCCATTTAGCCTAGATTTCCCCTGCTAGACCACTTTGTTATTATGACTGTATACATGAATTTTCTTCTGAATATCGACATCTCGTTGGCACCATCCATACTCCATTACATGGCACTGGAGGTCTAATATACACCAGAAATTCACATGCATGTTGTTCTTCCCTGGCATGATTGCCATAGAAGAATCAGCGCAGTGCATTTTGAAGTAAAGTAATAGAGTGCACAATGGTGAAATTTCTGTTTAAATTATACACGTGATGCCTATTTCCCATAGACGACAGGTATTAACTGGTGTTCACTATCAGCATCATAGTATGTGATTTATCTTCACCCTACCCTAACCCTACCTCCATATATCTAGCAGTATAGAAACTGTTAGATTTCTATTAATGCTTTTTGTTAAAATGTTGTCATTTTCTGTAATGTTTTGATAATCAAGAATATTGTTTAATTTTCATGCAAAATATTTTCATTTAAGAGGATTGTACTACGTGACAGTCAAGGGGAAAAATGCTGATGGATTACCAGCAGCCATGTTTGGGATACTCTCATGTTCGATCATCCTTAGTGATACAGATTTGTTCAGACAAAATGTTAATATATATAATTAGGAGCTTTTACTTACACTGTCAAGGGATGATACTTTTAGATTAACCCAGAAACCAAGCTATTGTTAAACAAGTTAGTTGTAAAGAACAGTGCATATAAATATGAGCTTGATGGGGACAAATGTCATCATAAATCATGCAACAGCAGGAACTACATAAAATATTCTGGATATTGCTGTGTTACCCATAACTATAAATATCTCAGTAGAGGGATGGAAATGAAAATAGGGGAAAGAAGATGGGTATAAGCCATTTTTGTGCCCTACATCTGATGGCTTCTACAAAATTCCCAGTCTTCATTGGAATAGCTGCATGACTGCCTTCATTTATATACTGCTTCTCAGAAGCTAGGTGAAGCAGAGAATAACTAGGGAGCCCCCATCTGTTTCAGCTTTGCAGAGGTATAGAAAACCGAGGGAAGGTATAGGAAACCGAGGGATGGACACTCATTCATTCCAGAAAACTGCATACTAGGTTAGTTTTTTTAATCGAAGAACGAGACTGGGATTATCTATCCAAGAATTTATAGAGTTAAAATTATCGCAGTTTGGGCACTTATTTGGATGACCATTTGCTCAAAACATAAATTTTACCATAGTTCAAATAATAGCACCTATTGACAAACATCTACATTTTTGTATATATACATTTTATATAGATAACTTACCCCCCACCTTGAAAATATGCTACCATATAAATAGTGAGCTGTAGAAATAAAGGTCGTAAGATGAAAAGCAGGCTTCTCAAACTGAAATCTGAAAGCAGATTACTATTAATTTTTTTAGTGTAAGGAATGGCATCTTACAGTCAGGTTAAAACCAGCTTGCAGGTTGATAATAAGTCTCTGAGATCCAAAGGTGCCACTTGATGGCCTGGCTCTCAGGTGCAGGAGGGCAGTGACCAGTCAGGGCCAAGGCCAGGAAGGAACCAGTGCTGGCAGGCTAAGACACCCAACAGAGAACAGTCTGGAGACTGGAGAACAGTCCAAAGGGAAAATGCCTGCAGTTCTGGGGCAAACCACACACCAGAAGCTTCACGGCAGCGTTCTCTGAGATGTTCTCAGTACCAGCTATTGCTCAGACAGAGTGGAAGTTTCCAGATGTGCCTGAGTAAATAATATCAGGAGGAAGGATATATTAAGAACTGGTGGCAGACAGAACCTTTTCAAGAGAACTTTTTCTAAAGTCAAAACAGAATGCTTGCACCTTAGAAACCTACTAGCTACAGAAAAGCCAAGAAGGGTTGCATCCCTTGCAAGAGAAGCATCCAGAATAATGGATCTTTTAAGAGTTGTTTCATAAAAAACTGCATAAACCCCTACTTCTTTACAAAACCTCAAAATCTGAGATAGAAGAGTAAAATTCAAATTAAAAAGTGAAGAACAATCACAATAGAGTACAGAAGAACATAGAAGTGAAACAATATCTGTGTTTCTATACAAATGCTGAAAGAGTAAAAATAAGGGATTTAAAACACAGATTCAAATAAGAAATTGACTCGATAGCTATATCAGAAATTTGATGGACATGGCAAAACCTGCAAAAGGAGAAGTAATTCTTGTCCTGACCATGACAGCGCAAAGGCTGTGGTCCACTGCGTTACTTTCCAGGAGCTATGCTATGGCAGCAACCATCATATATTTAGTTTCAACAGCTTTACAGAAACAAACAAAAAGTCACTAATTTCAAAACAGGAAACTATATAAAAATTAGGTTTATGGAAAAGAAATAAAAGGAGACATCAAAAAGGGTAGAACACATGCAGTCACCAAGGAAACTAAAGGCCTTGTATTTAAGTGCCAGAGTAAACTAATACCACTATCAAAAGGACCAAAAAAGACCAAGAAAAAGTTATGACTACTAAAGCATAGTCAGGAAGACCAACTGAGCAGTATAGGAAGTTATCTTTCAGAAAAAGAAGTTGTGTTCAAAGGAGTAAAATAAAAAAAATTATAAACTCTGACTGTTTGTGCAAAGATACAGTGGGGAACACCAGAAGTTTGAAGAATAACTTGCAAAAGGCAGAAAATCTAATAACAAATGCCTTTTCAACTAGGTGAGGAACAGGGAAAATGACACAGAGCTTGTAGGAATTAAGGAACACTTGAAGAAGACAGAAAAAAACCCCTAAATTAATTATTAGATCCATAGTCACTGTTGAAGAGCTTGACGAGTTTTGCTTACCAGATTTTTTCTTTACATTCAAAATTTTAAAGGGTCTATCTCAAACTAAAACTTCTGAAAATTTCAGAGTTCTGCAAGAAGTTCTAGAACAAAAAAAACCCCCAAAATCAAGATGGAAAGTAACAAACTTCCTATCTACTAATTCATATTTGCCTAAAGTTTCTAAAAGATTCAAGAATAACACAGCTAAGCATGTTATGAAACCTCACTCTGAATTGCTTTGGCACTAGAGGACTGAAAAATTGCTTAACATGACATGAATTTTTGAAAAGGGATTCCATAAGAGCCCAGCAGAGAAGCAGGTAAGTAAAAACAATGTCCACCCTAAATAAAGTGCTAAAAAATAGAAACAGTAGACAAATTGATAGCTATGACATAATAGAGAAGAACTTTTTGTTATAGAAACTTGTGCATTACAAATCTATTAACTTTTTCTAAAGGAGTAAATATGAATATAGACCAGAGAGTTTTGTTTGGGTTTGGGTTTTTTTTTATTTCCAGTCAACAAGGTCACTTATCAGAACTCCTTAAAAAACAAAACAAAACAAAACAAAATTGCTGTGCAATTCCATTCAGAAAAATACCTATGTGTATTAATAATGAGTAATGAGGGGAAAGCAAAAGTAGTGAGGTAGGTTAACCTTGGCTAACAGCCAAAATCCCACCCAGGCAGTCACTCATTCTCTCCTCAGCAGGACTGGAGTGAAAACAGGAAGATAACCCAGGAATAAGAAAGCATGTAGGTTGAGATAAAGACAGGAAGATTGCTTACTAATGAGTGTTGCAGGCAAAACAGACTCAACTTGGGAGGAAATTAACTTAATTTATTGTCCATTAGCATAAAAATGTAATTACTAGTTCAGGTAGTGGGAAACAAAAAGACAAACATTAAAAAAACACCTTTCCTCCCTGCATTCTCAGGCTCTACTTCAACCCTTTCCTTCAGACTTCTCTGTACCCCTGAGCAGCACAGAGGAGGATGGAGGGGGTACAGTAAGGACACAGAAGTTCATCTCTACTGTTACTTCTTTCTCAACCTTTTTCTCTGCTCTAGTGTGGGCTCTCCACAAACTGCAGTTCCTGTCAGGAAAATCATCTCTGGTGTGGGTCCTCCACAGCTGCAGGGTATATCTGCTCCAGCACCTGGAGCATCTTCTCCTCCTCCTCTGACCTTAGAATCATGGAATCATAGAATCATTTAGGTTGGAAAAGACATTTAAGATCACCAAGCCCAACCATTAACCTAACATTGCCATCCCACCACTAAATCATATCCCCAAGCACCACGTCTACCCATCTTCTAAATAACTCCAGGGATGGGGACTCAACCACTTCCCTGGGCAGCCCATTCCAGCGCCTGACAACACTTTCTGTGAAGAAATTTTTCCTAATGTCCAACCTAAACCTGCCCTCGTGCAATTTGAGGCTATTTCCTCTTGTCCTATTACCCGTTACCTGGGAGAAGAGACCAACAGCCACCTCGCTACAGTCTCCTTTCAGGCAGTTGTAGAGGGTGATCAGGTCTCCCCTCAGCCTCCTTTTCTCCAGGCTAAACAACGCCAGTTCCCTCAGCTGCTCATCAGACTTGTGCTCCAGACCCCTCACCAGCTTTGTTGCTCTCCTCTGGACATGTTCCAGCAACTCAACATCTTTCCTGTAGTGAGGGGCCCAAAACTGAACATAGTGTTCAAGGTGTAGCCTCATCAGTGCTGAGTACAGGGGCATGATCACTTGTGCCCTACTCCTGCTGGCCACACTATTCCTGATACAGGCCAGGATGCTGTTGGCCGCTTTGGCCACCTGGGCACACTGCTGGCTCATATTCAGCCGGCTGTCAGCCAGCACCCCCAGGTCTTTTTCTGCCTGGCAGCTCTCCAGCCACTCTTCCCCGAGCCTGTAGCATTGCATGGGGTTCTTGTGACCCAAGTGCAGGACCTGGCACTTGGCCTTGTTAAACCTCATACAATTGACCTCGGCCCATTGATCCAGCCTGTCCAGATCCCTCTGCAAGGACCTTGATGTTGCCTCTGTTTCTCTCACTCCTTATGCTCCATCCTCCTCTCTCCGTCTGGTATTTTCTGTTCTTTCTTCCATATGTTATCACATAGGTGCCACTAGCTTGTCTGAGGGGCTCAGCTTGGGCCAGCTGTGGGTCCATTGCAGAGCCCGCTGGAACTAGCTGTGTAGGAATACATTGTTTGCACTATGAAAACTGTAGAGTCCCACTGGGATCTGTATTGTGACCTGTATTGTGCTGTTCAACAGATTCATAAATGATCTGAAAGAAGGCTGAAAGATTACAAAGTTTGCTCACTTTGATAGTAAAGGTAATGGTTGTTTCAAATATCATGATCCTGTGTGACTAGGCAATTAAAAGGCAGACAAAAATTCACCACAGACAGATATAAATTAATAGACCAAAAGAAGAATAATTCTGGCTTTACATACACAGTGATAGACTCTGAAGGATTATAACAGATCAATCCCTGGAAATATCAGGAATATGCTTAATAAGAGCCAAAAAAAGCAAAGAGAAAAATGCAATTTACTATGAAGGGAATACAAAAAACATAATGCCACAGAAAAAATTAATAGCACAGCTCCAGTCTGAATACTGTGTATAATCTTGGTGGTCCTTCTTACCTCAAAAAGAATACAATGTAATTGGAAAAGGTACAGAAAAGGACAAAGAATGGATCAAAGTTGACACAATTTCTGTACAAAGAATGACCAGGATTGTTTAGCCTAGAGAAGAGATGGGGACATACCAAACTTGATATATTAGAAGTGACATTAAGAAGATGAAGAGGAAAGTATTTTTTAGTGTCTCTTCCAATAGAAACAGTAGGAAAAAATAAAGGAAAATAGCTAATAGAAGATTTGAAACAAAAAAAAAAGAAGATACTCCTTCAAACATGTAATTAAATTATGCCTCTGGCCACAGAATCATGGATGCTAAATTTCACTCAAAAAATTATCAGAAAAATTCATGGGGAAACAAAAATCTACCCAGGGCTACTAAAAATAAAAATTCCTAATAAAAAAAAAATCTCCCTAATTCAGGAGATCTCTGAGCTCCAAATAATTTAAGCCTTGAAAGGTATTCTGGGAAAGAATCATACCCAGGCCAAAACCTGTACAAAATAGATCAAAAAAGTGTATCTTGAATACAGAACTGATTCAGTGGCTCAAACATAGCCAGTGACATTTCAGACACATAGGGTATCTGAGACCTGGGGCTGACAGATGAGACTAGAAGAAATCGGAGTCCTTCTGGAGTAACAGCTAGAAGCTAGATTAAATATGGTAGGACATTTCAAATAGCACTAGACACCTACATTTTGGATATTAAATCCTTAAATTATTAATATTTTATCTTGAAAGAGATGGCTCAGGTCCATAGAGGCCCAAATGTCAGTTATACCCATTTCCATTTATAAGAGTTTGGTAGCCAAGTAAACACACTAACTTTAATGTCAAAGCATGCTTGTTGGTGCCATAGTCAGTCGAAGAACTGTAAGTAATGCTTATTGTCGAAGCCCTGTCTATCAGCCAACTACAGCAGATGACTTTTTTATAATGATTTCATCCAAATTACATCCATATTGAACTATCCAGCTCCTCTGTGTAGTACTTACTGTATTTTTTCTAAGTCCTGGTAGCATTTAATACTTTTCCAAAGTTTATGTTTAGAACAGAGAAGTAGTTATTTGCCACAGATGAACATTTCAACTTGAGATATCACAGTAACCATAAATTAATAGAATGTTAGTGGGATTTCATATCAAACATTCAACATAGATTTATATCCACCAATCCAGAAGTAATTCTGCCTCTGTGTACTTCTGAACAACAACACTGTAGTACTTCATGAACATCCACTATTCTTTCCCAGGAAACTCCAGGTTCATTTGATGCTCAGGATGAATCTGCTCTGATAGCAAACCATGACTGTAAGTAGAATTTTTATTTCATTTGCTGCTGCACCTAGAAATTGTGTAATAAACAACTGCACAATTGAAAAGAAGGTATCATGATCAAAACAGGTGATAGCTTCCCTGGAAAACTTGAATTGTGTCCTCCTGCTGCATGCCTTAATAACATTGGTAAGGCACTTAAACCAAGCTTCTCCGAGGCATCATTAATTGTGCCCCCACATATCCTGTCCCAACTTATTTCTTAAATATTTTTTTTGCAGAATTGCTGACAACATAGCTGCAAATGCAATCCATAGGAGTTCTGCTTTCAACATACAGAAGTTAATACACAGCAATATTAAGTATTCTGAAAAACTAGGTTCTAAGTTTTTTCAATTTGCATATCCTTAATTATTTTACATGGATAACACCACTCTCTTTCCTCCCTCATTTCTCATTTCTCTAGAAGATTGTAAAAATAAAATAGTTAAGATAATGAAGACTTGGATAATGAGTGGCATGAAAATGCAGTAGTTCAGTCTTCAGAGCAAAAACGAGCAACACCGAAAGCAGAAGGTTACATCTCAAACAACAGGCCAACACAGCTGAAATACAGTTGTAACTGAGACCTGTATTTAGTATGTACATACTTAAGCTAAATAGCACAGATTTAGTATGGGATCTGGGAATAATGGAATTTGCTTAACTGTCAGGGAGTGAAGAGTTCAAGACTGTCTGGTCAAGGAAAAATGTAGTGGATGGACAGAAAAACGAGCCTGGAAAGAGCATTCAGACAAAGAGGCAAAGGATGTGGAGAAACCTAAGACTAGTTGGGCAAACACTGGAAAAAATAAACAAGAAGGGGACTGAGATAAAACACATATCCTATTTTAGTACCCATACTAAGATCAGAAAGCCTCTGCCACAAGAAGGGGAGGGAGGGAAATCTGCTGAGAGGTCAGAAAAGGTGAGACTGGACATGATTATGAATGAGACTGGGAACTGGGAGAGGTCTTTGGAGTAAGAACTGGAGTGGCTACACAGGAAATCTGGAACTGTGTATGCAAAGCAAAATGGAGATTTGACTAAGACAGGAAACTTGCATTCATTAAGAGATCAGGTCCATGGGTCATGATGACATACAGGCCATAATGGGAAGCCACAGGAGTGAGGGAGAGATATTAAATAAGTTTAGATGACACTGGGACATGGAACCATGGCCAAGGTGATACGGGTGGAACAGGAGATGCCAGGAAAACTGAGATGGACTGGGTAGAAAAGTCCATGCCACACTGATACACTTACCTCCAAAGCCTGAAATTGAAACCAAGGTTCTGGATGTTTTGTCCTCTGCTGTCTATAGGTATCCATGAAACCCTGCTGGAAAGCATGTTCCTATCTCACACTCATCTGTGCAGTGGTTGCACAGGAAAATGAAACTCTTAACCCTCTCATCTCTCTGTTTCAAGCATCTCAGCTTAAAGCCAACTTCCAAAGAGAGTCTTTTTCGCAATTACTTTCAATGTCATCCTCCAATTTGCAGTAAGTTTATCTCTCTCTCTTTTAAGTCTCAGATGCTTTTTTTTCAACCTGGGGCCTACCCAAGCACCAGCAGCCAGGCTAGGGCTAGAACATCCCGACTGAAAGGAATTGCATTGCAACTCTCAATTCCAATGTCCTGTTGCTCTCCTGGCTCAGAACTGCACTAAGAAGGAAATTTCTTCCGAGTCTGGAGCATGGCATAGGTGCTAGCAGTGATGAGACAACTGAACATGTGGGGTTGATGCACAAGCTCTTGTTAGATGCAGGAGATGCAAAGGGAGGACGTATATATAGTTGTCGTTTGTTACAAACTATGAGAGGGTCAAGCATGCTTAGTGATGACAGAGTATTAGCAATTAAGTTCCACGAAGTCACTGCTGACTATACATACCCTGATCACACAAACCACAGTTTTTCAAAGGATAATAAAAGTTGAAGGAGGGCAATGGGGAAGGAAGAACTACATGTGGAAGCTTTAGGTAGGGGGATTTTCACCTGGGAAACCCAGGTGAACATACTCCAGACGTAGAAGTTAGTCCCATGCCAAAGTACAAGGGCAACACAATATTTAAATGGAAAAATAGCATCAACTTTTTCAAAAAAAAATTTTTTTCCATTCTCTGAAACGATTGGGCCTTTTTAGCTGTAATGACCATAACAAGCTAGCTGAGGCAGACACCAGCATGTAAAATTTTGCTTCAAATTCTCAAACTTAGGCAAGTTGTAAACAACTGAAAATAGGTCCATAATTCTACTGGTTCTATGTCCATTCCTGTCACATTCTTCCTTGGGAAATATTGCTCCTTTGCAAAGACCAAACTATTTGTAATTGGCATATGATTCTGTCTTTTAGAAAGGTAACATTTTGCTGCAACATACATAATAACTTTATCTTAAACACCATCCGTTTTCTAACTTCACTTCAATGCCTGTCTGTACTATTGGCATGAGCTACAAGGTAAGTTCTCAGAGATGGCATATTTGTACTTCAAAATAAGTCATTAAATCATATTCTAAAAATTATTTAAGGTCTACCTTTTTAAAAATGCTTAAATATTCGCTGTTCACCAAGAGAAAGAACACAAATGTGAGAATATTTTTTTCAAGAAATAGGAAATTCTTTTTTTTTAATAGTAATCAGGAAAACTGAAAAGAAATTGCATCATAATTGTCTCAGTGGCCAAGATACTCCAAAGAGAGGTGAGACTTCCTAGGTCAAAGTGATTCTTTGCCCTAGTTAAGATAAGGAAAAAAAGGAGATATTCTGAAGTACACTGCTGAACTCATGCATACTTAAATGTTCATGCTGGCAAACAGCAAAATCATTTTCCGTCCATGTGGTAAAACTATTCTCATGGAGAGTAGGCAATAAGTTTGTCTTTCCTGAGGCAAAGGAAGAAAGAGAGCTAAGATGTCCCATATCTGGGCTGAATACTCTAACCACTGAACTCACACAGAATGAATATGGCAACACAACTATCGTTTACATCATCAGACTAGTCCTTCCCCTTCTTCTTCATTTGTTCTATTTTTCCTGAAGGCTGCTGTTTGGATAAGCCAATCCCAAACTGTCATTTGCTTTAAGTAAACCACAAGCAGAGACACAGGCCTGCATTTATGTAAATGAAAAATGCAGCCTTAGCTCTCTGCTTTTTGAAAAGAAAACTTCTCCCAGAATTAGTGGCCTAAAAAGGATTTAGCAACAAGGAAGAATACAACAATGTCTGATTTAGTGTCACCAGAGGTGACAATAGAGCTGTAAACTACAAACACCTAAAAGCTTACAATACAAGCTGCCAGGCAAAGAACTCCCTGCAGTTTTAGACCATCTGGATGGCTCCAAAATTTTCTTCATCTCAGTCAAAAAAGAATGTGAACATGTGGAATCTCAAGCAGGAACAGAGACACTACTTAGCATCAGCTACTTCAGTATTCAAATAATGCATCCAATTTCTGCATCCACAAGTCAAAAATAAAGTTGGTAAGTAGCTAAGTATTCATAATATAACCATCAGAGTACTCAAAAACATTACCTAAAGTGGGAGAATCAAGAAATTTCACCTCCTTAGTATAATGGATAACTAGATTACAGTCTATAAATATATATATATAGGAAGATAAATTTCATTCCAATCTCACAGACAAAGGCATAACAAGACCCAGGGGCTAGAAACTGAAGACAGACAAACCTAGGATTAACAGCATAATTAACAATGAGGAGTAGCTCATTGAAATTGTGGTAGATATCCCCATCCTTGAAGTATGCTTTTTAGAAAGCAAGGTAGAGGGTTTTTTATCTTCAGAAAGACATGACCTAGTTCAAATGGGAAGAAACTAAGACAGCCATGAGGTCTCTGTTGTACAGTATGCCAGGCTAGATGATCACAGTACTCCCTTCTGGCTTTTTAATCCATGAAACTGTGTACATTTCCATTTCAATGAAACTGCATCTTTCAATGAGCATTTTTTAAAGGAACAGCTTTCCACTGAGCTCTAGTTATGCCTTGAAGGCATAGCACTGTTTTGGGGGAGGCTTGTGAAAAACTTCTGGATAGCACAATATGGTGTTACTCTGAATGGGGAAAGCATTCAGTCCTTTCTGAGCCAAAGCTGGGACCAAGTACAGTATACAGTAGAATCTGCTTTGTTTAACATATTAATTTGAAAATTAACTCTTTGCAGCAACACCCTGGATCAGTTTATGTGCTCAGTTCCATCATCATTTCATAAATGTGACACTGGCCTGGCATAAGCTAATTTTAACTTGGTTTTGTTTACCAGATACTTCCTCTTAAATCACTACAGAAAAGGGAGTCCAACGTAAAAGTGTTAGCACTAGAGCACATTTGGATCAGAACTTCTGATTTAGTTTCCTCAAAAAGGAATTTTATTTTTGTGCATCAAACTACTTGGAGACCTGAACCAGCGTAAGACAAATGGATACCACTGGGCAATTCACATAAAATATTTCTTATTGCACCAAGACAAATCACTAGGGTAGACACAGCCTTCAGAGACCCTCTGGCTATGGCAAACAAACCAATCCACTATTTTCCATACGTGTTAAACCATCGCTCTGTATTAGAGAGATAATAAATATTTTTTTAAAATCCACCTCACTATAGGATTTTGAAGTTTTGAAGTCACTGATTTTGACAGCAATAAATTCAAACTAATGTGTTTTCAGTATGGAGCACAGAGTGTTACTTATTCATATCTATTTCATTTTCTTACAGTAGTTTCCATTTCATTAATATCTTCCTGTGATTTTTATTATCTCATTTCAGATGTGTAAGGAGTCAGTCAAAAAAAAAAAAAAATCTAAGATAATTCTGACTGCTGACACACAGAAGTAAAACTGTAGATCCTTTACATGAAATTAATTTTTCTGCAGGTAATATAGTAAAGTGGACAGACCTTCAAGTTCAATGACATAATATCAGCTTAAATGCAGTTTCCCAATGAACATAGTGTATAAAGACTTAAAACACAAGCATATCTTAAAGGTAGAGAAGATAATCAGAGTAGCATACTACCTTTTGAAAAGATCTCATTATTTTGTGATTTAATCTCTGTCTGCAATTTGTGTGTGAGTGTGTGCTATAATCACATTTAACCTTGAGAAAATCCTGCATCTGGTACATGCCTTCAGCAGGGAGTCCTTATACCAGTAAATCTGAAAACCAGATCTGACTTGCTGTGATGCCAACAACGGCTCATGCAATTATTTGTCTGCTTTTAGCTTAGTGTTTGTGAATAACTTCTTATACCAGCTATCAGTTGTTGCCTTTTTGTTAATATTTTTCATCATCATGTCTGTAGAGGTCACTGTGATAGAAAGGGCAAATCATATAGAAAATATGTGTAGTCATGAATAAAGAGTTTGAAAATAATGCTATTTCTTTTTCATTGTTTCATCCACAATGTTACCTTTCACAGTCTGACCTCAAATGTGTAACAATACCTGATGAGAGCATAAGAATAGCAACAACCACATGTTTCTCCATAATTGCTGTTTGTCAGTCATTTCTTCGGCATTAACAACATTCCAGACAACTCAAGGTCAACTATATCTTATTCTAAGGGACAAAGCCCTTCTTAGCAAAAGAAATGGGCAAGCCAACAAAATCCATCGCCAACTTCCAGATCAGTGCTTGATTCTGGCTCAGTTTTATGCCCATGACTAAGGAAAACAAAGCCACTAAGAATATTCTGCCAGTATGAACTGGCTATCAAAGCAACTGAAAACATCACTAGTAGTGTTTTCCCCTTTTATATATGCACAATCAACTCCATGTGTTTGCACAGTATTTTAATACAGAGAGTTAAACTAGTGCCCTGAGATGACCTTCCCTATAAACCTGACCTTAACAGTGTTCTAGAAGATGTTTATACAAAGGCAATTATCTATCAATTTCTAGAGTGCATTAAAATGTATAAACTTACATGAAGTACATCACCAATTTTCCAACTTCAACTTACAAAATTCACTATTGAAACTGATAAGAAATATTAAGCCAAAATAGATTAAATAAGGTGGTGTTACAGATTTGGTATAAGACCCTCACTAAGCACACAAGGACTGAAGAATTTAGGTGGGTATTGTCTTAGTAGAGATGCATGCAAAAGAAGCAGAATCAGGAGGAAATGAGTTTTGCAAAGAAAGCAGCCAGATATCACCAACCACAAGGACAGCAATAATATATCTTAGGGATGTAAATAGGAATTAATGTTTGCCACTTTCACCAAGTGCTAGATAAAACTGTAGGAAATGAAGTATTTTATAGTTTGATTTCTCTTATACTAAAGGCAATGGGATTTTATTCGTTCTTCATAATTAGGTGTGTTTTAACAGAAAATAACTAATTCTGAATTTTTTACAGGGAAAATTAAAACAAACCCATGAAATAGCTTTCAGCTCAGGTGAGAAAGGCATAAAAGTAGAATGTAGCTTTGTTCAAATACAAAAATGCCATTTTTAAAAATCTCTAGCTTGTTTTTCATGAGGAAAATAGTTCCAAATTTAATACTGAACTACTCATGCTTTCTGTTACTAGTAAAGGACATGATTAATGTATTCCAATCTTTTGATGGAAGATTTTTAAAGAAAGATTTAGAAGGGTCTAATGCCATGAAGCAATTGGCAAGAACATCAATTGACCTTATGCACCAATTGTTTCATCTCTTTTGGCACCAAAATTGTTTTTCTTCAGATCCACAATATGACCCCTGTCTCACTGCCAAAGAAGTCCTTGACATTAAGAAAAGAAATTCTGGTGGCAGCAGATTTTAGGGCATCAAAAATGGCAGATGCAACATCATGAGTCTCATTAGAGCAGTGGACTTATGCTGATGGAATTTTTCCCCCAAAATTGTTCAACATCAACCCACTCATACACACAAAAATTGAGCAATGTTGCTTCTCTGTTGCTAAATGCCCTGCGGGCTGATTAATTCTAAAACTTGTAAAAATGTCTCTATTTTTTCTTAGCTAAAGAACAATCAGTTACAAAGATGCATTTCTCAACAGGAAGACATCAACTATGAAACCTGACACCATGCTAAACACACTATTATAAATATCCCATGAAGTTTTATAGAGATCGTTTAAGTGATAAGTGCTAGAAGCCCTGCTCAGTCCAAGTTCCAGGTTTAGAATTATGATGTGCATTAACCAATAGTGTTTGGACTCCATACAACAGGTCTTAAGTCTTGTCATGATAACAATTCAGTCTATAATTAACAGCCAGATTAACTCTCAGCTGCCAGTCTCTTCCATGTGTATTAAAAAAAAAAAAAAAAATTCTGATGCAGGAACACCTAGGTGTCAATGTATCCATAATGATAATGATCTACTTAATAATGTAGCACAATGAATGTGTAACATATAAAATGCTTGTTATACCTACATACTGTTTAATTTATTGTGAAGTGACAGTCTGTCTTACAAAATCCCATTGTCCAGAGCTATTTGATCACGTAATCGCCAAAGGTCTTAGTGCTATGTGTAAGGGAATAGAGATACAGACTAACTGGGGAGGATCAGAATGATGACAAGACAAACAGCAGAGAAAAAAGATTTAGAGAGAACGAAGACTGAAACAACATTACTGCTAAAAATTTCTTGCTTGTATTAAATTTAATGCTTTGAAGTTTTGTTTATCTACATAGTACTCAGGGAAATATATGCCTATATCTCTACATATTTTGACTTTATCTCATCTTTCTGTCACTTTTCTGCTTGGGTCCTCAGTTCACTGCAAACACACGCTTAATTTTAATGTGTATGCAGTTCCATTGAAGTCACAATGAGGTGTTTGGTACATAGGTGTTTTTCATAGGTAGTCTCTCTGAAGAATTCGTCATTTCACATCTTCACACAAATATCTCTTACAGTAAAGTAGTGACTTAGTGGGGGACATTCAGGCACTTACGTGCAGTTATTCAATAGTCCAATAAATTAAACAACATGATTAGGATGTTTCTATTAATCAGATATAAAAATAGAATATCTTCTCTAAAGGACAATTATTATGGTGTTAGACAGTTTCTTTCTATAGTGGGAAAAAAGATCACCCAAGAGATTTAGGTTTGTTATATTTCTGTTGAAACATCTATTAGAAAATTCCTTCAGAAAGTTAATGTAATGCTGCTGTCCTAGAGTAAGAGGAGATACTTGCTCAGCAGGTTGCTAATATTGCAAATGGAAGATTTCTCTACATTGCCTTTTCCATCATTCTTTAGAAGTACATAATACAACTACCTGACAGCATACACAGTCCATTCAATATTTTGAATGGGAGGAATAGAAAAGCCATATGGCCCCAAAAGTGTGGTTGAGTCATCTCCAAATGTTTTGCATTTACAGATTTATTCTACAGCTAGGCTCAGGGCCACATCAGTTATGTGTAAACCATCCCTAAAACCATCTTGGTGCTCTTCTTGTCTTTTATGTCAGCTGGGCACCAACAAAGAAGTCAACAATGAATTAAGTACTCATGCTTTTATTCGTGACAGATTATTTAGTTATGATGTTCTTAAAATATGTAGAGCTCTATACCTCTCATTATTTAAATAGGTGTCAGTGGTTTTCTGAGACACTGAATGAAAAGAAAATAATGCAAAATTTGGGGTTCCCAAATATGTATTCCTTTTATCACATTAAAATATTAGATAATTCTTAGTCTGTTTTTAAGATGTGGGAATGCTACAGAAGTAACAACGGATTTAACCTGGTCATGTGGTGACATCACAAACAAAGCTGCACTGAGTTACAGCAGTGATTAAATATTCTTGGGTTTAGGGAAAATATGTATTGGATTTAAACCGCACACTTAATTTTTTCTAAAATAAACCTGACCAGAAGTATGAAGCAGATTTACTTCTTCTTAAAGAATCTTTTCAAAGTGGATGTGAGGAACTCAATTCTCCTCTCAGCAACACTCAGCTAATATGGTTTGGTAGAGAACAAACATACCTTGGAATACATTGCATCGTCAAACTTTTGGTATGCATGACTCTGGAGCTTATTTACCCCAAAGGTAACCATTAAAAGATATTTCTTCTATAACCTAAACAACATTACTTCACTATAAAAAACAAGTTTCATAGCCCTTTATTGCCAGTGCTTGTTATCCAAAATTATTTAGAAATGTGCCATCAGAAATAGTGAGTTAAATGCAACATGTATTAACTTTAACTGAATTTACAGAATCACAGAATGTTTGAGGTTTGAAGGGACTTCTGGAGGTCATCTGGTCCAACCCCCCCAGCTCAAGCAGGGCCACCTAGAGTCAGTTGCCCAGGACCACGCCCAGATGGCTTTTGAGTGTCTCCAAGGATGTAGACTCCACAACCCCCCTGGGCAACCTGTGCCAGGGTTCGGTCACCCTCATAGTGAAAAAAGTGTTTCTTGATGTTAAGGATGTTCAGAGGAACCTCCTGTGTTTCAGTTTGTGCCCATTGCCTCTGGTCCTGTCACTGGGCACCACTGAAAAGAGCCTGGCTCCCTCTTTTTCATTCCCTCACTTCAGATAATTGTACACATTGAAAAGATCCCCCTGAGCCTTCTCTCCACCAGGCTAAGCAGTCCCAGCCTTTCCTCATAGGAGAGATGCTCCAGTACTTTCATCATCTTAGTGGCCCTTCACTGGACTTTCTTCAGTAGCTCCGCATCTCTGTTGTACTGGGGAGCTGAGAACCGGTCACAGTGCTCCAGGTGTGGCCACATCAGTGCTGAGCAGAGGGGAAGGATCACCTCCCTCCACCTGCTGGCAACACTCTCCTAATGCAGCCCAGGATACCACTAGATCTCTTTGTGGCCAGGGCACATTGCTAGCTCCTGTTCAACTTGATTGCAACCAGGGCCCCCAGGTAAGTTTCTGCAGAGCTGCTTTCCAGCCAGTTAGCCCCCAGTATGTACTGGTGCAAGAGGTTATTTATCCTCAGATGCAGGACATATCACTTGTCCTTGTTGAAGTGTACGAGGTTCCTGTCAGCCCATTTCTCCAGACTGTTTAGGTCCCTCTGCATGGCAGCGCTACCCTGTGGCATATCAGCCACTCCTCTTAGTTTCGTACCATCAGCAAACTTGCTAAGGCTACACTGCCCCATCATCCAGATCGTCATTCATCCCTAGAGAGCTCCATTCCAGCTGTTTTCCCACATAAAGTACAACTCCACCTTCTCACCTTCCCAACCTTTCTTTCCTAAAGAGCCTGTATCTTTCCATTGCAGTCATGCAAGCCATCCCACCACATCTCAACGATCCCAGCAAGATCACAGTCCTGCACAGAGACCTCTTAACTTCTCAGGTTTGTTCTCCACACAGGCACATTAGAGAGGCACTTCAGCATGCTGATTTCTCAGAAGGGGTCTGGGTATTTTTTTCCATAATAGTGCCTTGTAGGCACTTCCTTGTTTACACACAAATGCTTGAGATCACCCCACTTAAGCCTTGGGGGTTTTTATTTTGTGCTCCCTTTCATTCACAACAACTTCAAGCATTTTTCTTATCAACCCTGACTATCACTTCCTTACAGGGCTGCCAGTAACTCTTGCCCTCCTCAGGTGTGGTAATTGAAAGCCCTCCTTACCAGGTCAGACATCCTGCTGGAAAAGATACTGTTGTCTTGTTTAGGGCGTGGATCCTCATCCCTTCAAAGCAGATGCTGATCCTCAAGCAATCCCTGTTCCCACCAACAGCTCAGCAACCAAGTGTTGACATGTAATATCCTTACAACCCTTCCCTGCAAGATCAAGAGCAAACCTGGGCCTCCATATCCCTAACTATCACCTCCAGAGCTCTGTAGTCAGTTTTAATACTCACCAGGTTGCCCCTGGCAGTATCATTGGTGCTCATATGGAAGAATAGCAGGAGGTAACAGTCATAGGTCTGGACAAGCTTTGGAAGTCTCTCCATAATGTCCCCAAACCAGATCCCAGGCAAGCAGAAGACTTCTCCAGACAACAGGTCACACTGGCAGATGGTTGCCTCCAACCCCCACTGTACAGAGTCAGCTACTACTGTTTCCTCCTGGTGGTCTTGCATAGCTCAGGGTCAGCTGGCCCAGATGTTTTGCTTGAAAGCACATCTGGCTCCTCCTCAGCTTTGAGGAATTTCTTTTTTTCTCCTGCCAACACCTGAGTGTTTTCTGTTGCTGGGTATTCCGCGTGCAACCACATTCTTACCTCCAGAATTAACACATCTAACTTCCCAGATGCTGATTAGTTAATCTCCTATAGCAGGTACAACCCCCTGCATTTTTCTTCAGAGAAACTACATCACAGATTATGCACATAGAATATATTTAATTTTTAAACATTACTGATTAGCAAGGAGTTATTAGGACACTTTCTGTATTATACCGACACTTTGAGTTACATTTACTATGATTTATGATTTTTATGAAAGGGTTCAGATTACCAGACAGGCATTCATTATGAGGATGTGAAAGTAACTGAAATAAACAAAATAATTTTTGTATATCAAATATCACAAACCTTGTTTTGCACATTGAGTATTCTAAAGAATTAATACTTGATATATGAGCCAATTAGACAAAAAGAACCATTCAGTTCACTTTATAATATATTCTACTCAAAGTGCCCTTGAAAGCAACTATACACTTCCTGATTGTTCCTGCCTATGTACTCTCTAATCCTTGCCAATGAAATTAGCCATTATTGATTTCCTAGCTCACTAACAAAAATGTCAAAATAGAAGAGATAAATGAAAACAGTACTGACCTCAGTTTTGTACTTTCTGTTCCTCTTTACATATATGACAATTTTATTCATAAAGTAGTTTTTTGTGCTTTTTTTCACTTTTTTTTTTTTTCAGAATTTAAAGCATATCAGGACCTTACTATAGTTTTTAATATTACCTGCTGACGTTTGTCTTTTGTTAGTTTAATGCAAAGGTAGGTCACACAATACTTCACCATACCCCACAGACTAGTGTGAGACCATCCTCCAAATTTCAGGCTTCTTCATCACATGTACATGCCACATCTCAGCAGGATATAGCAAGTGTAATCTGTATGGCAGCCATCTCCCCCAAAGCCAGACAGAAAAATGAATAATGATTTCTAGTAGTATGGATATGGGAATACTGAACTTTTCCTGGCTTCCCTTGATGTGGGATGTCAAAGAAAGTTTTAAGTATAGGAAGTCCTGGCATTGATTAAAATAATAAAGCTACAAGCAATAGAATCAGACTGAATTCATTGCTCTTGTGTGCAAAGAGCTCTGTATTTTATGATGTCCCAGTCCTGGGACTCAAATTCTTTCACTTGGTGCCAACTCTATTTTTTAATTGCACTGCTGAAGAAAGAAAACAAACAAACAAACAAGCAAACCCCTCTTCATGTTCTTATTTCCCTTCTTTTAAGTTCTTCTAAGAAAATCTGTTATTTGGTCCAGAGCTGCACTATTTCGTTTATGCACAATTTTGTGAATTTTAGTGAAGGAAGTTTAGCAAATCTTTCAATATAGCCTTTGTGGAATACCTCCTCTTTTTATGTAACTTTATAGCAAAAAGTAACACGTTTGTTCTACACTTGTAGAATGGCTCTGTGATTTTTCTTTAATTAAGAGAATTGATCATTGATCAAGAAACACATGAGTTTATTTTACTTGTAGGTTATACATACTAAATATACTAGAAGAGGAAGTATCTATAAAAAAAAAAAATCTTTAATTCCTTCATTTTCATTAGAATTATTAATTCATGCCACAATTAGCTTAGAGTGCCTGCCTTAAAACTTACTAGCATTTGAGAATGGAGAAAGATGTGCAGATAACAATATGAAAAATACATGCCATTATGATATGAACTATAATCCTGTCTTTGAAAATTCTTCTGATTTTTGGTCACCTTAACTCAAAAACGACAAACTAAAAGAAAAAGAAGAGCAATTAACAGACTGGACATGTGTGAAAAAAGTCTTAGTTACTCATCTATTATGCAACTAAATTCAAGGCCAGGTTGGATGGGGCTCTGAGCAATCTGATCTAGTTAGCAGTGTCCCTGCTCACTGCAGGGGGGTTGGACTAGATGACCACTAGTGGTCCCTTCCAACCCTAAACATTCTATGATTCTATGATTCTATGATTCTATGTGTGAAAAAAGTCTTAGTTACTCATCTATTATGCAACTAAAAACCTAGCATTACGTAGAATGAAACACCAGACACAAAAAAAAAAAGGTAAAACAGTTAAATACAGTAATAGAATGAAAAACTACTAAAAGGGACCTTGAAAGGTCTTCTAGTTCTTCTCCTTACCTGTCACAACCAGAGATCAAACAGAAGTTAAACAGATTAATCTCAAAAATAATGACAAAAAAAAATATCTGTAGTTTTCCTGGCTTAAACCAAGGCAAACTTTTAAGAAGTGAATCCAGACTAAAAACCAGTAAATATAATAATTCAGTGTTAACAAGATCCATATTTTTATTATGATACCATACTATTAAATATCTCCATATCATTTCATGAACAATTCTAAATAAACTTTTATAAATGTACTTGCAAACTGTACTTCAGATCACATTCTTTGAGACAACTGTTCTGTTACTCCCAAGTATACAGGATGAAATCTACCATTGCACAGGGAGATAGTACTCTTCTGTAAATACATTTTCTGGTTACTAAATGAAGCAAGTCTGACTGGTTGATTGCAACAACTGACATGTAAGGAGGAAGTTTCTAGTGTAACAAACAAGATTAAAAAAAAAAAAATTAAGGATAAGTACCAGAGCTATGCCAGCCAGCGTATAAAAAAAAATACTTTCAGTCTGAATTTAAAATTAAACATTTTGCCGAAGAAAGTTGTACGTTTTCAATTCCAGAATATCTACGGCACAGAGTACTTAGGAAAGAAGAAAGATGAGGCAACTTCACTGGCATGAAACCTGAAACTCAAAGACACTATTTTAACAGATCTAAAAGAATGTGCAAAGGGACAGAGTATGAACATCTACAAAACAGCTTTTAGGGAGAAAAAAAACCCCTGTTGTATACGTAAAGCCAGTCAGTGTGTTTAAAATGGAAAGACAAAAAAGATAAAACATCTTTCAAATACTAAAACAAATGACAGTACCAAAAGTTCCTAATGATATGCTAAAGAGAGAGACCTAATGGATAAGGAAAAACCAGCCAAACTCCTAAGCTTGCTGGGAATTTTGACAAACCATTTAATATCAGAAAATGGCATATTAGATATGACAGATTTCTCAGCCCCTTAGAACTTCTGATCTGAAAAAGGAAAGTCCCAAAATAGCCACCAATGCAATTAATAAAAAATGCACAATACTCAGATTTCATATGGTAATTGTCTTGGGTACTACCCGTCTTCCCCTCATGGATAGGCATACCATTTTTAGGTTTTTTGCACAGAAGACTGTATTTCTCATTCATTATCAGATAACAGACTACTATGTCTGTTACATACACAGAAAGTAATATACCTGACAAATATTTAGTATGTAACCCATTTCTCCTAAAAGCTGAGGGCTTGAGAATGAACAGCAACGTATGATCAACAAGTTTTTCCTTGTTCACAGGATCGTAACCTGAGAATCTTATAAAGCATTGAAAATAATATCATCAAAAGGAAAAAATATAAACTTCTTACAGCAGAACTATTCTTATAACAAGGAAAAGGAATAAACACACAAGCACATACACACAAAAAATTTAAAGTATACAAATAATATGAAGTATATAAAAAGCTTCTGCCTTTGCCTTTTGAAATAAAGGACTAAAGACTATCTTACTCATGGAATAATGTTATCATTCAGCCAAATGAATCAAGCAGAGGATGATAATGAATGGAGACAGAGCTCTCTAGAAAACAACAATGTAACTAATTAGACACAAACACATACATGCATACGTAGACCTACAAATATGTATACTTAGCATATATTCCTGAACATGCACACTTGGAAAAAATTAGGTCCTGCTACTTTTTTTCCAAGAACATAGCAATAAGTCTGGGTCAGCTGCCAAAACTGCTACAAGTAGCTTGCAAGTTGCTCTTTAAGCAGTTTCTCCTTCCTGCTCCAGGACTGTCTTTCTGCCAACTCTATCAAATACAGAAACTTGCATCTTAAGGTTCCCATGTAAATTTCCAAGAAAAGTAGCAAAGCACCTTCAAGAAGCAGCCCCAGGAACTCCTACGTCAGGTCTCGAGTCTGCTGCAGCTGTTATGGTATTAAGACAACTGAGAATTTAATAATCTGTGCTTCAATCAGAACTATTTACTTTTCTGCAAAAGATTTCATTGTCTGGCTTTAAAGAACCATGTCACACATATGGGCTAATGATATTCAAGAATGAAAGCTCAAACTGGATTTAAGTATTTCCCATTAGAACAAACTTTGCAAACTTTTTTTTCCCCATTGTTCCTTCTGACTCAAAAAATAGACTTTGACAGAATGAAGTTGCTATTAGTTTCTAATTGTTGAAGCATCTGAAACAGGTAAAATCCCAATACAGACAAAAAGATTTATGGTTATCACCTTTCAATATATCTGATCTTCAAGCCCACAGCAAGAAGCCAGGCTGGAAGAGCTAGGAAAAAAACACTCAAAGTGCAAAAAGAGTAATTATAGCAAGTATACAACCTTATTTCTTAAGTTCAAACATCACAATTATTTCTAATAAAAAGCTGGAAAAGTTAAAAGAAAACTTTTATTATTCAATCACTTTCACTGATAGAAGAAATAATATAGTATCATTTTTAAAATGCATATTGGCTGAGAGCTTGAACTTGAATTATTTTGTTCTCTAACTAGACAGATGATAGCCTTTTCTTTATAGAATAAACAGAATTGGGGTAAAAGCTTCAGTCAAACACAACTGACAACAATCAGAAGAAAAGATATGGCAAGAATAGTCACAGGAAATGCACAAGTATGTAAGAGTGCTATTTTATTCTTGGAAAATTGATTTCAACATATAGCATATAAAATACTTCCCCAAACCAACCATATAAAATATAAAAAATAGTTCCCCAAACCTGTGATACTGTAAAAGGAACATTTGCTTAGGTGAAGATTTCTAGAAAATGTGAAGAATCTGGAATATGAGGAGGTCTTGCATGTGAAGTTTTATTAGTCACTATAAAATCTACACATACTGTCTGTGCACGTATCAGTGAATCCAATTTTAAATAAACAAATTTTTCTGCTTATTTTTTGAGGTCTACATTGTAGACAGTGCCTCCATATTTACCTGCACAGGTATTCTTTGCTTCTGAACCATAAACTGCTACGTAAAACATAACAATACAAAATAATCAATGCTCAACACTTAAAATCCGGCCCTGCATTTGGATCTACTGACAGGTATTTCTGGAAGTGTGGAGTCTCATTCTCTTTGATGGATCAGGACTGGGATGTGAATTTCAATTCTAGGCAACCAGCAAATTTCTCTACAAGGTTATCAGACTGGGGTATTTAAATTCAGCCAAAGCAGCAGATGTTTTGTGTTAGTTCAGTGGCTATTCATGAACACATATAAGAGGTACCAGAGGAGCCGTTATCAAAGATGGTTCTAATAAAATACTACTACCAACTGTCAACCTTTTACTATTTATCACTTCATGTTGCTAGACATTTTCAAATTTGTTTTCTTTTCCTAGATTAAGAAAATTGATGACACAGAGATAATGTGAAATGACATAATTTTAACTGAAAATTCGAAAGATTTCTAAAGCATTAAGAAATAAACCTGATGCTTTTAAAAAGCACACAATATGTCTACCTGGCAATAATTTCTGATTATTTTTTTTTTTTTGCCATTGATTATGAAGTATTGAGGGAAAGGAATGGATTACTTGGAGCTAGGGAAGTGAATAATCCATTGTAAACCAATCACTTGAGAAAAGGATAAAACAGTGACTACTATAAACCAGAAAATATAACAGAGATATGAAGAGCAGAGGAGAGTAAGGAAATAAGAATGCAGGGTGTGTGGTGTAGGTTTCTAGGGTAAAAGCAGAGAGAAGCAGCAGTAATAGCTTTCCATCAGAAGCTGTTACTCCTAGAAGCCTGGCATCTGACCTGATTCTTCAGGATATGGATCGGATTTCTATGAATAAGAAATAATGAGTATATTTAAATGAGTTTAAATGAAAGAAACACCATGTCTTTACTAAGACACCAAGCTTAGCAGCATTTTTTGTAGACTCAGAGAGAACAAAAAGCTCCTTGGACCCAGGACTATTGTTCCTTTTTACACGGTTTCCTGAAAAAATGAGTACTGTTGCCTTGCTCAGCTCCTCTTGATCACTTCCAGTAACCATTTCCATCTAAGGCCAATACATGGGAAAAGGTCTCAAAGATATTAACATTCCTACAAACTTTGTGAAAGCAGGCAGCTGGATAGGGTGTCTGTTAGCTAAAAGAAAATGAAGTGAATGCAACTTTTACTTAGCAGTGCAGAACCTACTTCTCAGTCAAGGCCTCTCTTTCAAATTGATTCTCTCTTGTCTAATAAAGGGTGAGTTTATACTGCAGCCTGAGTATTACTCAATTAAAATATCAATTCACAAATACAAACCCATAGGAAATAAGGATGCATTTAGTCCTAAAGAACTATTTCTTAAACAAAACCCCTCTAATTCAAAGTAAACAAACAGACCAGTATGCGGCTCCTTCCCCTCCCTCCATCTCTCCGGCATGCAGCCATCAGTACCAAAAAGCCCAGTATCCTCCGGCTCCCCTTCCCCAATCACCCCCCTCAGAGTACTGAACAACCCGGTAGTTAAAAACAGCTACAGGAAGACAGAGACATGACCACGCTTAGGGATTTATGCAGAACTTATTGCTGCCCAACTGCACTAGGAGTGTACTGAGTACCTCGCCCAAAATATATCAGACACCTACAAAGATGAAGGCAGTGCTTTAGTGCCACCCTTCTTTATCTCTAGATTTTAACAGATATTAACAAGAAGCAAGGATGTAGTGGTCACACCGGGTAACTAAATTTAAGTGTCCATGGAAATTAAAATCATAGTAACATACATGTGCTGAGTTTCAGGCACATGCAGATTCAGGCAGCTGTGAGAGCATTGATTTCCTGGGTTATTTTCTAGGATTTAGGCACCAAACTTCCACAAGTCTCATTTTAATCACCAAGACCAGCAATCTAGCTCTCACTGCTCTTGATCATCAGGAATCACGCACATAAACAATGTCCAAAAGATGGTATGGAATTGAAGTATTTTATCTATCTTTTACTCTTGCTAACATTCTGAAAAAAAGTGCTGCAAATAGCTAGAGAAATGCACAGTGTGTGTGGAAATGTGCGTTTTGCTACTATGCCACAGTTTTCTTTGTATTAGGAAGTTAATTATCTACCCTTTGGATCAGAAGTTAGGTATAACAGACAATTGCTTTAAGAACATGTGAATGGGATCAGATCAGAGGTCCAACTGGTTCAACATCCTGCCTGTGACAGCATCTCTGACAGCAGTCCAAGGGAAGGAAAAGAAGAACATAACAAGCATACCATAATTCTTTCCCTGGCATATTCTCCCAGCAGCCAGTATTTTGTGTTTGTGCAAGACTGAGACTGTGTTCATCTCCTGAACTTGAAGTTGTCTTCATAATATTTTTCATAAGAGGGTTATGCTGCTGGTAACTCATATAGGGCCCAGGAAAGTAGTAGTCCTACACTTCTCCTTAAATAAGTGACCCCACTGTACTATCTAAAGGAAAGAACAGGTCAGCAGATGCAGTAAAACATGATCACGAACACAGCTTGAGTTACTTTTGTGTGGGGAAGAAAAAAGAAAAGAAAAAAAAAGAAAATTCCCCAAAATTAGACTTCGCTATCTGGATCTCTCTGGAAGACACTACCCAGTCTTGTATATACACTGAAAGCAGCAATTGGAGATCACTGTTATTAACAAGAGGTGGATCATACCACTTCTGTTATTACTTCAACTTAACAATGCAGAATTTAAATGGAAAGAATCTCCTATCAGACTGTTGTGCGACACTAAGCCTTGCACGACAATTTACGTAACTTTATTAACAATAACATTTGAACTGGAATAAGAGCAAGTTTATGAATGGTGTTAACACTAGTGAAACAGAAGACTACTTTGCCTGGCCAACTAATAAGAGTTTGAGAAGCGTTAATATTTTGAACCCTGAGATACCAAAATCTACTATTCAAAACTAATATGGTGAGAGACTGCGGTTTCTGTTTGCAGCAGAGTACTGGGAAGATATCCCACAAATTTATTCAGATCAAGGTAGCTCCTGAAGCAGAAGTAGACAACAGCATTGCATCAGCACAAAGCAGCGTCCAGTTTAACTGGTGTGTTAAGATGTACAATATATCATCTCAGTCAAAACAATATGCTAATTTGGTGATATTATTTTTGAGACCCTAGCCAGTGTCTTTGCACTTCAAGTATGACATAATCAGCTTGACTGACCCTCGCTTTAGGGTCAGGAAAAATCTTGTGGGTTAATTATATTGTGTACTTATAATGGATAGGTGGCTTTTGTGTCGCTCTGATTATCTGGTATATCTAGCTGATTTCAGTGCTAATAATAGCTTGCTCTTAGAAGTATTAAGATATGGTATTGATTTCAAAAAGGCTATATCACTGGGCTAATATACAAGAGATTCAATTAGTAAAGATGACTCGCAACATTTACCTTAAAATGCTCCCTGCTTTCCTGTGAATATCTAAAGCATATTAAAAATCAAGATCAGAATATTCAAATGCAGTCAGAAATGTGAATTCTAAAACTTTAGAAACAAGAAACAATTTCCAGAGAATAAAGGCTCAAAAAGCTTGGTCACTTTAAGTATCTCAAACTGCATATTCATAACTTGATGACAGAAAAAAGATAATCAGCTGTTATTTATTAATACCTCTAAAATAAATTTATTTTAAAATAATTTGCCAGATTTCTACTATAAGTTCTCCTACCCATTCCATTCCACCAACCTGGTAAATTTTTGTAGTCCATCTACTCTTTACTGAGTAGTATAGAGGTGTTCTTTATTGGTAAATACCTAGAAAGCTGAACGACAGTTAGGCAGTGACATTTATTCTCTTTTCCTATTCTCTCAATAAGTTTCTTGCTGGCTTTTTTTTTTTGTTTCTGCACGCTTTATGATATCATGCCTTCCATTAAAAAGATTAAAATTCAACTTAAATAGACTAATACCTCCTTCCAGGTGAAGCCTAAATGATTTTTATAATTTGAAAATGCATTTTTTCCAAAAGAATAGTGTTAAGAGAGGACCGTTCCCTCAGCCCTTTCTCTAAGATGGGCTGCCACAATCTCCTGGAACATTCAGCTTGTATTTGCACTCAGTGGTGAACTGGGAGAGGTTATTTTTCTAATTTAGTCCACAAATGATAGCCATATTCTGAAAACCACATCAATCTGAGCAGGGGATAAATTAAAATATCTTTGAAGTGTTGTTTTACCGGACAAGGTTGACTAAAAGTGGTTAGCTCTAAACATAATTATGGCACAATTTTACAGCTTTTATCAACCTACTTGAAATTATTAGATCTAATCCGTTATGTAATATCATTGTACAATTTACATTTTTCAAAAATAGCAGTTTCCGTATTTTGTTAAGTACTGTTAAATCTATTAGAATATACAACGTGCAATTAGATATGATTCATTACTTGTGCCCTCTAGTTAATTTGAGACACATTTTCCAATACAGTTTTCATGATAATGTATTTTAATTTCTGTAGCTTAAGCTTGATGTGAGACAGCTGTCAATTTATTCTCACTGCTCTCTACTTCCATTGTTCCAAGTTTAAACTTCATATGTCAGACAGACAACAAGGAAAGTTTAATGTACGTCTAAGTCATATAAGCACACCTGGCAAATTACAGTACAAAACTCTCATCAGGAAACCTGAGAAATCTCTAAAAAATTACAATTCCTTGCAGCTTCTGTGTGTGTGTGTGTTTACTAAATATATTGTAGACAGAATGAAATATAAGGCACTTTATGCAGCGGAAAATTACTCCAGTGACAGACAGACAAACTTCCTCCCTTCTCTTCCCAGGAAGAAATTTGGCCTCTCGAGATTTCAGATCTAGTCATCAGACACCATCATCACCCTCCTATCTCATGAAATCTTTCTCTGCAGGAAGGATAGTACAACTCGTCTTCAGATCATTGTATAGACATCTAGAGATAGGATCATAACAGTAGCATTATTTTCAGTTATCATACAGACATAGCCCTTTGAAGGCTAGATACCAGATACTGGGAAACAAACTCCTCCTTTTTTCTCCCTGATAGACCCTTCAGAATAGTTCCTTTTTACAGTCACGTTAAAGTTTGCTATTACAAATTCTTCAGCCAGAATGTCTGTTTCAGCCCTATCTATTTAAGTGGTTGCTGTCGAAACAAAGATTACATCATTTTACACCCATGCTTTACAAATTAGGTAGTCAGGGCATCTGCAAAATGAAGGTTAAGCTCATTTGCCTTGGCAAAGGCTTTGAGATCAACTGATGAAAAGTGGTATCTGTATACAGTTGTCTTAATGTACTGGCTAGCAGCTCATATTCAGACAACCTGCACTGATTTCTATATACATTTTTAAAAGAATTTGTTTTTACTGGTCCCTATTAGGTTTTGGAATCCCTTTAAAGAGAAAGGTCTTCCTTTCTTCACTATTCACTTTTCCCTAGGGGAAAAAAACCCAAAACAAAACCAACAAACGTAACAGAAAATAGTTTTTATAAATATGTTTTTAGTATAGTTAGCTAAAAAATAGGTCTATGACACACAGTTCAGACAACCTCATCCCACACACACTGAAATAAGTATCACAGTTGATGAAATCGAAATGAATGAATAAAAGATTCAGGGCTACATGATTGTGTTGTTACCAAGTTCTAAGAAATGGAGAAATGGGAAATCATAATAAAGGTGTGCAAAAGATGAACAGGGCATTGATTTATCTAAAATAAATAATAAATAAAAGGAAACTGAAGAACTCAATTCAAATTTAAAGACTTCAATGCAGAACTCCTTTTAAGAATGAGTATTTTGAAAAATTACCCTTGTAAATCTAGAAATATACCACAGATATAAAAAGACATTTTGTGTAAAAGATGTTTCTTGAGCAGTAAATGACCCCTTCCACAGACAGTTCCTGTTTTATTTTAAAAATCAGCTCTTTCCCCAACTCCTTTCAGGAATCTCACTACACAGATGCTCAACAGAACTTCTTTTTATTGCCCGTTGGAAACATTTGTTAATCTCCACACTTGTTCACACCGACTTGTTTTTATAAGTTTGCCAAGTCCTAGAGTATCTAGGAGGTTCCTGAAGACTTTAAATGAGAGTAAGGTGCCACTGGTGTGGTTTAATGACATACTAAAAGAGAAAACCTGCATTAAAATTCATACAGTCCAAAGAGATTTGAAACTTAGATTCGAACCTTAGATTCTGCAAAAAGTAGGAAGATTTCCTTTTCTATTACACAGTTGAGAAATGGAGATATAAGGATGAACTGAGTTCCTGAAATCATACAGGTAAGCGATGTAGAATAAGAAACTCAATTTGAGCCGTTGCCTTTTGTACCCTTTTTGCTGTGGACATCTCTGTTTTCTAAGTTGCTAAATGAGGACCTGAGATACACAGGGCACTTTTTTCCTTCCATTACATAAATATCACTATAAAATTCAGAGGGGAAAAAAAATCAGCAGATTTTTTAATTCAAAATCTTTGAAGTCATGCTAAGTATCCAATAGTCATCCAAACTTTCTCCTTTGGCAGGTTACAGTGAGGCAAAGATCACAAAGCATTGAGAAAATGAAAAGGGAACATTACTGAGATGAGCCAAGAATGGACAAAATAGCATACTTGTGGAAACCACAGACGAAGTTTATTGGTGATACACTTTCTTGAATGATTATTGTAATTCTCAAACTACACTGGTAAAAGCTAGCTAATTTGCTTTTTAGACACCTGTTTGAAAATGTGGTTTACACTCAGAGTGCCTCTGTGTGATGCCCACATTCATATCCACACAGATCATTGATACGCTTTCTCAATTTACTGTCTCTGGACAAGCCATGAGAAAAAGAGCTTTGTTAACCAGCAGAGCAGGAGCCCAGCCTTGCTCCCCAACATTAGACAGTGTGAGCTCAAGAATGATATCTGGTCTCACCATATTATACTCTTTTCTAATTAACTGCCTTCATTCAAATACTGTCAACTACAAATCCATGCAGTGGTGGTAAAGCAGATATCCTGTTTTTAAAAATTCTGCACCAAAAAGTTTGTGATATTGTTTAGCCAGAGGTTCCTGTATTTGATACCACCAACACACAGTACACCAAAATGCTGATAGCCAGAAACCCATCCTCCAACATCTAGAAAATACGTGTGTCACAACATCTTAAAAGCACTGGTTCTTTCCAGGACTGTGCGTCATTTTTCCTCCCTCACTCTTTGAACAAACTCCTTCTTGATGTTGCCTAGTCTCTATAGTCTTCTCCCAGTCTGACCTTGATCCTAAACCCTGTACACGTTTATGCTCAAGAACTCGTAGCTCTTAGAGTCCTACTTACTTCAGCCACAAGTCCCTCCTTGTCCAGCAACACTTCATGGATGTCCTTGCCAGTCCCTGTGCCAGCAAGTTGCATTGCCTTTCAACATCCTGACCTTTCTTTGCACCGTGATGCCCTCAGCAGATTTGTAACGTCTCTTTTTCACAGAATTTTTTTGCTCCACCACAGCCACTCTCAGCCAAATCTATTCCTTCTGGCCAAAACACCCTCAGTCTACAGCTGGACTGATACAACCCTTCAGCCGTAGCTACAGGGTCTGTATTACCACTGTGCACCACACACCAGAAACAATTTATGTACCCAAGAGCCAACAGGCTTTAAGCACAATAGTTATTGGGCCTAGGGTCTTTTTGATTAAATATTACATAGGAGAAGCAAAGATAATAAATAGAGAGCACTGAACAGAAATATTTTGAGGATAAGTTCTGCTTTGCTTGTATTTGACCCCTTTCTTCCTCAGTTTCCTACTGCCCTAACCTGTCAACTTCCTGGGATCCAGATGGAATTCTGTTGCAAAGAAGTTGTTAGGAGTTGAGAAGTCTGTGTGTTACTAGGAATTAAAAGCGTAGCAGTTAAAATTATTAACTGCACTCATTATTTTTATTACTACTGTTATGATTATTCGTTGTATTAAGACAGAGCCTAAAAGCCCTGTTTTGCACCCTCTACAAGCACAGAAAAAAACAGCAGTGTTTGTACCAGAGACCTTGCAATCTAAACATAAAGAGACAAGAAATGGGATACTACAAGAAAACAATGAAAAAAAGTTAGTGTGATAGGGAGAGATCTCAAGGATGTCAGCAGTCTAACTGTTGTCAACTCAGGTAGCAACATAACAAAGCAGTTTTAAGGAGGGATGCTTTGGGAACAGTAAAAACCTCCAGAGCTCCAAGCATGGGGAAAAGTTTAAAAAGACTGGCTGAAAATTTAGCAAGTGAGCAATGAAAGCTGGAGTTTAATGAGGATACAAAGTAGGTCCTAGCATGAGAGTAGGTACAGAAAGTATGTATACATGATGAGACAGGAGAGGAGTCAGGTAGAAGCAGCAAGATGCTTTTGTGCAGTATTAAGTATTCTCATTACAATTTTTTCCTGGCCTACTATGGATGCAGATATGACTGCGAAGTTTTATGGATGTACATGTTATAGAAGACTGAGTATGTGAACTCATACAGTATATTATGCTATATCTAGTTTGGCTTTGTAAAAAAACCCAAACTGAGTTTATATTATGAATATTTATCACTATTCTACATTATATTATATATACATAGATTTATATATAGGTTGGAATTCTTAGTATTGAGTCAATTATATGGAATTTTACTGACTAGAATGCATATGATCTACTTGCGAAATATTTCCTGGAATGTACTAGTGAATGTAAATGCATTTGAGATTTCTATCAGATATTCTGATTACTGGTATTCCATTGGCATCTATCTTTCAGTGGAGAAACAGATAAATTTGGAATTCAAAATACTATCAATAACTCTCTTTCCACACTCAATATTTGTTTCTTTTAGTTAACCTTATTCTTTGTCAATCAGGTTAAAATAATGACTCAAAGGGGAGATACCCTGGCATATGTATCCATTATTCCTTATACAATGTAGTACTCCCACTGGTTTTCATGGGAATTATGCATATGAAAGGACTGCATTATTAGGCTAGATTAAGAGAAGACATTTGGAAATACTTAACTCATCATACCACTTCAGAACCTAATATCTATAAAGGTACTTGAGCCTGGAGCAATATAAATAAAAGCACAAAATACTACTCCTGGAAATATATTATGGATGGATTTTTCTTAACTTTTTATGAGAGATATCACTAAAAATTGCACTGAGTATTTTCTTAGCCTTTTGATATGAGAACAAATACAGAAATACGAACCAGGTCACTCCAAAAAACTTGCAACATTCCTGGACAGAGGAAGTTACAATCAACTAAGAGGACAGTAAAAGGATTACATTCTAAATATATAATATACATGCCTGTGTAATCACATAAAGGTCCTTAAAATTTTCTTTGGTAGCCACTACATCTTCATGACCAGATAATGTTAACCCTGATCCCCTGGAAACATCACCAGTCATCTTTAAGTCTTCAGACATGTGACTCCCATTTTGGCCTCAAATATGTTGTTCTACTCCCATGCCATGACAGCTCAAGGATAGTATGAACTCTCTTCCTCTGACCTAGGAATGATAGTGGGCCCTTCCTTCCTTAGAGCTAAACATGAACTGACCTCCCCTTTACTCTAACAGACCGGGTAGACAACAATTTGCTCTTTCCCAGATACATAGCTCAAATGTAGAATGAATCTGCTTAGTTAGAATGGCTAACTCTCTAACCTTTTTTCTTTTTACTAAAACATACTGTTCACCTTTGCTGCAGTTAACCCTCAACCTTATTTTCTGGTTGCCACTAACACCCTTTCCACTTTCACAAAAAAGTTTTCTCACCTGACTGCTGTAGTACCTCAAACTCAGATTGTCCAATCTGGCTGGGTGGGGTTACACGGAAAAGTTCAGATTTTAACAACTTCTGGCCACCCAAGCTGCTTTACAACAGGGGCGCAGGCTAAAATTTTGACTCTCTGTTAGTGCTTCCTGAAACAATCCTCTGAAGGCTGAATACTTCAGATATTCTTTTCAGTACGACAGCTCATATCTGGACATCAGTAATCAGGTCAGTCACAGGCACTTACCATGAGAGTTGAGGCTGTTGGATAATATGTCCATGAAGACTCCTGCTAGGAGCATAAACTTTTGAATTAAAAACCTATTCAAGCACGTTGCATATTTTCATGTTGTACTAGGTGGTATCCTGGATTAACAGATGTCATTGCACCCACAATGTGCAAGTCATATTGTTAAGATTTTCTTAAGAAAACAACAGAAGTGACAAGCTATCTTTCATTAAATGAAAATTTAGAACTTATATGGCAGTTGGAATATCACGCCTTAGTCTGGAGCAGTGCATTTCAAGAAAGAAGAAACAGGGAGAGGCCAGAGGAGAGCAACAAGAATTAATTATCGGAAGTACAAGGAAAAAAAAAAAGAGCATATTTTTTTCTATATAGAAGAAAACAATGAATTGGGATTGATTAAGAGAAGAACGTAGCAAAAGCATGACTATGAATCTCGAATATGTAAAAGTCTACTGCAAAGAGGAGAACAAATTTCCTGTAACCAATGTACAGAACGTAATAGGTTCAGGTAATTTACTTTCAGCAAGCTAAGATCAGAAATCAGGAAAAACTTTCTGATGGGAAGATTAGTGAAATGCTGGAATAGGTTACTTGGGTAAATAATCGTAACAAATCTTTATGAAGACAGGCAAGTGTTCATTTAAAAAGGCAAATTTTATTGATCCAGGCTTCGAAGGAAGAGTGAGGGGGTGGGCATGATGCCTTCTTGGAGTCCTTTTCAACTGTATGATTCTATGCTGAAGTGACTGAAGAAATGTAGCGATAATGACACCATGTTACACACCAAGTACCACTTGCTGTGGGATCTTGACTGGAATGAAAGTCATACTCTGCAAAAGACTCAGTTTCTTCATGTAGACAATCACTTGGATTCTGATACAATCTTCTAGCTACATTGATCTAATCCACAGCTTCTCTATTCAACAGTTAGTTTAATGATAATTACTTTCAGGACTGGACTATACATAAACATAATGTCTAATCCAGTCACAGTATATAGCACTTTATTTGCTAAGGGCAATGACTTAGTAACTTGTCCCGTGGCCTTAAGGCCAGACAACACTAGCAACAGCTGCTAATAACACCAAATTCCAGGTGTAGTCTTTGGTGACAATTTTTTAAAGGAAATAGCTTTAATACATATTACTTCAAAAATCTAGATGTACTCAAAATTCTTAATCCCATATCTGTACTTGACTATCAATTTGGGATCTTTAGCATTTTATTTTTTTTTTAAATTTTAAGCCTAAAATTTATATTGGTAGACCATCTTTAGTAATTGGAATCACAATTCTGTAAACACTGCGTGAGACTATGTTCATTTCAGGGTAGTCTTTGAAGAGTTAACACAAAATAAGCAAATAACCTTCTCTAGTCAGATATTTTGTTTCCAGTAACAGTTCATGACTCTTCTAATGTGAGAACTCAGGACAAATGTACAGCTGCCAGTCTGACTAGCAGCTAAGCATGGAAAAAGTAACGTTTTCCAACTTCACTTCAATATTCCTGGGTTTTATTCTATAATAAGCTGCATGTAGAAGTAGGAAAATCACATAACCGTGCACATGCCCTACATTTGAATCACCTGACGTAATGTGGAGGTAAATGATCCAAGGAAAAAAAGAACAGACCTGCCAGGATTTTGGATGGTGAGAATGAAACTGTTAGAAAAAGAACAAGTTTTCTAAAATGTGTATACACTAAAGACCATGACAGCTGAAATAGGTACAACAGCACTATAGCAAGCATCAGGTGTTCTCAAAGTTTTTACACATAACAAAGCAGCTCCCGTTCAAAACATCCTAATTTGGCAAAGTTACAAACGTCTGTGCTTCAGAAAAAAATCCTTTAAAATAGATTTGTACTCTCCTACTGATGATTGCTCTCTGATTGTGTGTACATTATTGCGCTTTTCACAACCTTTAAAAAGAGGCACAAAATGCAGCTCCACCTCCACCCTCCGATCAGTAAAGTTGCCAAAAACACAGCTCCAAAGTGAAATGAGCCCCCGGGTTGCCCCCTTGGGCCGTCCGCATCGTACTCACCATGGCGGGCTAGTTTTGAGGACTTTCTTCCCCTCCCCCTGCACCTACGCACAATGAGGGAGAATGGAGAGCAGTTTCAGCATTAAATTTGAACTTCCCTGCTTTTGTTAGTATGAGTCACCACCTTAACATTATCTCAACTGTAGACTTTTATCTGTGAATATCTAAGCCCTGTCTTGTGGAAAACTAATTACTGAGCCACTGAGAGGCTTCATAATGTCCTGCATTTAAGTCCTGAACATCATACATAATGCATAGGAAGCAGTCTCTGCACTCTGATTACAGAACACTGTCATTAAGAGAGCAAATTAAAGATGTGAATAATTCACTGGCTGAGCTTATTGTCAGTGCTGCATTGTGAAATTAGAATTTCTAATAAGTACTGCAATTTTTTTAACCCAATTAACACAGAGAACATCTTGAGTCTGATTAGTACAATAAAAATTATTACCTTATTCTTTTGCTTCACAACAGCCAAATTAAATACTGTACTTAATTATGCAGCATTCATCGCTTCTGTGCTAGAAATAATAATAATAAAAAAACCCTTCACTATCGCTTTAATAAGACTTCCAATATTTAGAGTGCAGCCGAAAAATAGAGCATATGAATCCCCAGCACAATTTCTTATCGCGAAGTTACTGGCTTTTTTTTTTTTTTTAAAGACTTTGAAAATCGGTTTTAATATTATCAGTCGACCATGATGTCACTGCTGAAGTCTTCTCTGGAAACAAAAACGCATTTGAAAAAAAAAACACAAAATGACCCTTCCGAACAAGCTCTGAATATATATTGTGAATTAACTTTCTCTGGGTTGATGTGAAGATAGAAAAAAAAAACATTACCACTTACTGACTTGAAAACGAATACACAAATATACAAACATAGAAATATATAAATACACACACACATACATATATATAGGTTGTTTCAGAAAACGCTTAGAAAATATACTATGAAAAAGCAGGAGCTAGATCAGCTCTCTTACCTCTGTTCCCTCTTGGCATGGGATAGATAACATCCTTTCATCCTAGAAAGGAGAAAAGTCCAATTCAACATCCAGCGTGTTGATTTTCCCCGACACGGCGCCTGCTGCCATGTTAAATAAAGAAAATGATCACTGAGGATGCAGCTTTTGTCTCCAAATATTTTAATACTGCCTTTTAGTGTCAAGGACCCCAGGAACCTTAGCACATCTGGCAGCAGACACCCCTGGCTGCAGCTGCTGCAATGGGATTTTTCCTCAACCCTATTTCATTTCCAGCTCCTTTTTCTTCCTCATCCTGGGGAAGTTTAATCACCGAGCATGGGTGGGGGAAAAAAAAAGGAAAAAAAAAAGGGTGGCATTGCAATCACGAGCTTTCTTGGTTTTGTCCTAGAGACAGGGACTGCAGCAACCACCTTGCATCTTTGTCTAGTTATTTTAGCATGTGCATGCAAGAGGGGAGGAAAAAAAATAGGCTGAAAATTATTCAGGCATAATGCAATACACATAAAGAGAGACAAAAAGAGAGAGGAAGAGAAAGAGAGGGGAAGAGAAAGAGGGAGAGAGAGGGAGGGAGAGAGGAAACAGAAAGACTAAGAGAGGGAGAGGGGGCTGTCAGTGCAGATAAATCTGCATATGGAAATCAGGGTTATCCTGGGTACAGTTTTATTTAACCATGATGCACTGTTTTTTTAATTAGACAGGAATTTAAAGAAGGAAATGAGGGATTCTTACAGGCACAGGAGCAAACGAAGCATTTTTAATCACAGGAGAGTTTTCACAGCAAGCTGTAGCAGCAACAGCAAAACTTTTTATAGCAACTTTCTTGTTAGGAACAAAAGTTTCATGCATTACTGCTAATTTACACCACCACCACCCCCCCAAAAAAAAAAAAAAAAAAAAGAAAAAAAGGTAAACCAGAAGAACATTTTGAAATTAAATCAAGCCAAAGCAATCCAAAATACTATTACAATAATTATTAAAAAGACCCAGAAGCTGCTTAGGCGCACAGTATGCATTTTAAGCTAAGTTATGCCGGGCAGAGGCTTTAGGGCTTTCTCCCTGGCCCCTCTTCAGTGGTGGCTGTCATACCCAGCAGAGGCGCTTCAGTAAATGAAAAGAGTGATAGCCAGCTTGAACGTCAAATGTATTAAACACCACTTCCCACGCCTGATGGGAACCGCTCGTGCCTCCAGAGGGGAGCCGTACCTGACAGACATGGGAAGGTTGGGTCAGGGTCTGTAAGGCATCACCAGAAACGACCAGGACCTCTTGCCCATGGCTGTGAGGGAGCAAGGGGATGAGTGGACGGAGGCGGCCGAGAAGGAAAATGCAGTTGGGGTACAGGCTGGAGGGGAAGGAACCCAAAGAAAGGCAGCGGACAGGTGAAGCGCGGGAGGGCTGGGAAGCAGCAGCCTGGTCTGGGGCGCTCACTAGCAGCGGCAAGATGGTGGCGCCCAGGTGAGAAGTGGCCAGGAACAACTTGTGGGGGCCGCCAGCCAAGGGGCGCGCTGAGGGGAGCTGCGAGAGCGCTACGGGCTGGGGGGC
>NW_009258727.1:3488602-3548000 GCF_000687185.1 Egretta garzetta | reverse complement strand
AACTGGCTCCGCGGGGTCCGGGGTGCGATGGGCGAGTACAGAGCTGACGTGAGTTGCGGCCGTTGAAGAGCTGCCCTTTTTGTACTTTTTCCCCAGTGCTTTCTGCCGTGTGGGGCGATTTTGGTACCCCAAATTGAACAGACTTCCCTTAGAAACTCTTCTGATTTAGGGCATTCCCTTCAGCTGCTTATTTCTGTCTTGCCGGGTGTGCTTGGGAGTTGCCACTGTTTCCGCTGCACAGCCGGCTGCACCGCAGGAATGTGAATGAATGGGTGAAAGTAGGACGGAAACTTTCCTTTTTTTTTTTTTTTCCCTTGAGCTCATTTCTCAGTCGAGCCTCTGTATTACCAGCCTCTAGCCATGCTGCAAACTGGTTTCTGCAAGAACAGTATCAAAAGCTGGCAGCAATGAAATTGAAAACTTAATTTAGAGTTGATAATTTTAATTATATTGTTTGCATATTAATGTCAAATGCTGTGACACCTGTTGCCTAGTTCTGCTCTTTCAGTATGTTGTATAAGGTATTAATTCACTAGTGTTAAGTATCCAGTGAGCTTTGTTTGGACATGATCATCCTTCCTCTTTTGCTTTTGCTTCTCTCTCTCTTTTTTTTTTTTTTTTGGTTTTGTTTTGTTTCTAGATTCCTGGGAAGTCAGACCTTTTTAATAGAAACATCCAACTTGAGCTATGTCAGAACCATATTCTGAGCTTAAAACTTTAGCATTTCAGGGTTCCATAGTTATCATGTGGGGTGTATTTACTGCTTCTTAGAGGGAACTTGAGCTGTAATATTGCCTTAGAGTCATGGACAACTGGGAGCCTGTGATGCATGATGTATTTTCATAGCATAGCTATGCTGGTTGCAAAATGAAGTGTTGCCTACAGCGGCTCCCCCGTGGCCTGTTATTCCTTTTGTTTTACCCTTGTGTTAGTCTAACCTCACAACTAGTCAATTTAGAGAGCTAAACCAGAAGATAACGAACCTATTTTGGTTTCTGTAGGGTTAGTTTTTCACTGATGTGATTCCCTGAACAAGTTGTGATGGAGGAAGATGAAGTCGCACAGAGCGGCAGAATTGTGTGGCAGGGCATGAGACCATGATGGCCTTTCTTGGTGGTATCTCTCTCTTTGTTAGTTTGGCATTACAGTTAGTCAGATCTGTGTCCTCACTTGAGCTGAAGGATTATGGGGAGTTGTAACAATGAGAAAATTATTTGAAGAAACACTATGAGTGTTTTTTAATTTATCTATTTATTTTCTGGATCAGGTGAAAAAAATGGATGATGACTTTGTGGCTTCCTCCACACCCCCGTTTCTCACGGAAAGCTTGGAGATGGCAATGGAAGTGGAGAATGAGAACTCAAAGCCGCCTTGTTTTTCCTGTGCTTTTGACAACCAAAATGGAGGGAGAAGCTTCTCTGCAGAGTCTTATTTAGCAAGTGGATCTCTTAAGAGGTATGGGGTTTTTTTTGAGTTACAAATATAATACCCTTCTCTGATGTTCTTTCCACTGGTGTTTGGAGTCTCTAAATGCTGACAGGGTTTCCGAATCAGTTCGTTCTTTGGCTCATAAGATCCTGAGGTCAGTTTGGAGGTATACCAAAGCAGGAAGAGCATTTGTGTTGATACACTGCTTTGAACAGCATTCTAGATCCAGTGCTTAGCTTTGTGAACTTACCTTAAGATGTTGTAAAGGACCTGTTACAGGCCTGTTAGGACGCTTCAAAACTGTCCTGTTGGGCAGCAGCATCCCAGACCCCTGAAATTTCTGAGGAGGTCGCAACGTGGCTTTTTCCAGCTGTATGCTCTATTTGATGGCCCTTTCTCTCTTTTCCACATGACAGAAACAAACCTCCTTTGCCCAGCTTCCCCAGATCACTGGGACTATCCTTTGTAGTTTTAAAACCATCTTTCTTAAAGCTCTATCATTGCGTGCATTCTGGATTTAAGAAGTCACATGCATAACAAGTAAGTATTTTCCATGAGATTGTAAAATGTTACTTAGGTTTAGTTAATGTCTTCTTTACTGTCTGTGATCCAGCTTCGTTTTCGGTGCCATTTGCTCGTCCTGCAGGGGTTGTCTGGTTTTCCCTACCAAAGCATCATCTTCCTGTCTGTCTGTCTTTCTCAGTGCTTTCTTTATACCTTTGAACTTGTATACTTATTTGTGCATTCCTCCTGCCAAGCCTCATATTTTTTGTTTTTACTTTGCGGTTCTGCTGTACCTCCCCTATTCCCTACCTTATTTATCTTTTTTTGGTTTGTTTGTTTGGGTGGTTTTTTTTGTTTTTTTTTTTTTTGTTGGATCAGAACACATTCATTCAAACTGATGTCAGGTAGAGGATTAAGAGAGCTTGTGTCTACATGGACATCTCTGTAGTGGATTCCGCACTGAGAAAGAAGCATTTAATGACAGAAACAATTTCATGTGAAAACTTGCTCAGGAGCCTGTATGTAGACAGGTTTCCCAGATCACAACAGTCATGATAATACTGTTCTGTCATTTATTCACCTTGTCCACTTGGATGGTAAATTCTTAGAAAAGCCTGCATGTGATGGACTCCTCTGTCTTTATTATCTAGAACAGGAGAAACTGGATTTAATTGCTACAGGCTTCCAAACAAACCAATGTTTAGGCAGCTACAAAGCAAACTATTGGTGTTGTGGGACATTGAGCTGATTATTCAGCAGCCTCTGAGAACTGAATTGGTAATAGAGCATAGCTGAAGAAGAATATGAAATTGGTGTGTAATAAAATGAAAACCAAGTGCTTGCCCAGTGCATTCTTTTATTTTTAGAAACAGAAATATTTCTTGCATCTTAGTGAATTCAGCTTCATCTGCAGTGAAATATTTTGTGAAAGTCAGTGGGACAACTGTAAAATAATTTCGTTTGGTGCCTTTGTTGTTATTATTATACAGCTTGCTGTGATTTTTTTGTTTTGTATTGGAAAGCACATTAGTGAAATATTTTAATATTTGCACAATTAATAATGTTTTAACAATCTATACGGATGTCTGGCTTTCTCCACTTTTGAGTAAAATGATAATTCTGATTCTGGGTTTTTTTTTTTCCTTTAGCCAGAGCAAAGGGTAGCCATGGCCTAGTGTTAGTTCAAGTTACAATAATAAAGTTGCATTTTGTGATGCTCATCAGTTCACCTACTGAAAAGTGTGCTTTTATTAATGGGCTTTTATCAATGTTTTTGATATAAATATTATTAAATGTATATAAAGGAGAAAATGTATGTTCTAGCATTAGTTATTAGGCATGTAGTGTACATCAAGACAGATTCCAAACATACACTTACATGTTATCTAACACAGCAGCCTCTTAAGGACAGTCTGTAGGTTATGTCTCAGCCCCTTTGTCAGGATGAAGATGTTTCAAGGTGGTAGCTTGTTAATTTTTATTTGTTTCTAAAATATACTGTGCCCTGTGACTATATCACGTTTTTATGCTTTTGAAGCTAGGAGTTGTCGCATTTTATGTACTATACATTATCTTGCTGTAAATGGTATAACAAGTCTGTCTTTTGAGAGCACTGCTACACCTTCCTATCTATAATATACATGTTGCTGATGTATTGATAAAATATCAGTGATACATAAGCTAGCTGTAGATATTGTATTCTATAGGTTTATTACTGGAAAATGTATGAGTATTGTTGGCTTTATTTTACAGGGCTTTGCTGAGACTAGATCCTTCTCCAAATGACTATGAAGATGATGTAGTGGAAATGTTTGGCTTTCAGTGGGTTACTGAAATGGCGTTAGTTGAATCCTGTGGAATTCTCTTTGGATTACTTAGGTATGATAATGTTAGTGTATCTTATAATTAATCCACTTCTATAATTATGCTTACCTTAAGGATGTAAGTAAGTGCATCCAAAAAGATTATGCTGTCTATCGAACACTCCAGTAAGTGATCAATAAGACACAGATGGAATTACGGGAAGAAGTAAATTTTGTGTCACAGATTTTTAATATTATGGGATTTATTAAGATTCTAAGCAGTGTGGTGCATATCTTAACTATCACCAGATAAAAATTGATAAGCATAGTTATTACAACGGTGTTGTGATTAATTTAAAGGCTCTAGCTTCGGAATATGTGAATAAACTATATATGATTTCCTTGAATGAGATTGTGCTACCCCCATAATTCAAGTTGTCTTTTGAAGATTTTTTTTTAAGTCCTTTTTTTGTGCATAAAGAAAAGTGGAGGTTAGAAATCAAATACAGTAAATGCTGGATGCAGCACTTTCTTCAATTGTTTGGATTAGGATAGATTCAGCAATCTCTTCAGATACAGTTACCCAGTGTTTGACTAATTCAATGTAGATGTTTAATCTGGTCAATGCAAATACACAGATCACCAATAATCCTCTTTGCTACCGATAATCCTCAGGATGTACAGCACATACAGAGAGTGGATGGGAGAGGAGCTTTTGTATGATTTCACAAATCTTTGTGATATATTCCATCATTCCTTTGATTGTAGTAGATTCTTCCATCCCTTTAGGGTATGACCAGGGGCACGATGTGAAATACCATTAATAGCGTCTGTCTTACTGAAACATGATGGCATAGACAGCAGGACATATGGCAAAACCAGTATTATTTAGCTTTGCTTGTTTGATGCAACCTTTGACTTTACTGTGATTTAAAAAAAAATAATTCAAAAATCTGATAATGAAGGAGATCAGAGGATAACTTACTTAAAAGAAACACTGTATCCCTCTTAGCATTTAGTCTCATTTGTTTATTGACATACAATCACTGGGCAGTGAGACAGTGATGTAGTTGATCTTTTGAATTAAATACATTTTTCCTGTAATATAAACTGCTCTGTCATTATAATAGAGATGAACATAAGGCATAATATATTTTATTGTGGTTTTTAAGTTATTCAAGCTATACATGTTTTAAAACGTCCTAAATTGGTAGAAATAATGGATTTCAGCTAACTCTTGGCTATGAGAGTTTGGTTGCTAAACTGTCTTCTTGTATGACAAGTCCCTTTGCAAAGTTATCCTCTCTTTCAGTTCATTTGTTCAGTCATAAAATGGAACACTTTCATTTATAGACCAGTCAACAACTGAAAGTATGAAAACTCCTTTTTCCATTGTAGAAATTGTATGTGTTAAGTACAAGTTATAATGATTCTTGAGGACAAGGTGGCTATAAATAGTTCAATTTATTAAGTACGGGTAGTATTTATGTTTAAATGCACGCTTGCAGAAACTTTGTATTTTTTAATGTGTCTGTAAATATTAAACTGTTACTTAATTTTTTAAAATATTGTATTAAATAATAATATTATATAGCAGAATGGCACATTAAAAACATTATTTGCACAGTAAAAAGAATTCTTACCTGTGATTTTTTTTTTTATGTGATTGAATATGTGAGTCAAAGTAAGAGCTATGTAACCATTTAAGTGGGTATATTGCCAATATATCTTTGATTAATAAACAGAAGTACCAGTTTAACTGTCAGAATATTTATTTGCGAATCAAAGGATTTAATGATTAGCAACCTAGAGGATCAATCTTTGAGGTACAAATGCAAATTGAAATTAAAATGACTCATTTAACTGATGATCTCTGTTATGCTTCTCGTGCCCAATTTGTGCTTTTATTTTGTCAGCCTGCTGTACTCTGTCTTTTGTCAATTCAGTAGAGAGTCTTGTTTTGGCTTGGTTTTTTTTTCTGTGTGGCTCCTTTCTGACACTCTCTCTGTCTCTCTAACCTCCAGCCTCAGCAGCCCTCTTTCGTAAAGTCCTCCTGCTTTAGACTTCCTTCCTCTCTACATGGTTGAAATACTTGAGAAATTAATGCAGGAATTCAGCTTTGATTTCAAAATAAACAAAACCCACCCAAAATCTACCTGAATGGCTGAAGGTAATCTTGGGTGCTGACATGATTTTATCCAAGAAAGGAAGAGCTAAGGTAATTTTAATGGGTGCCTGCCCTTTAATATGGAGATTACAACCTGGGTTTTTGAATCCTTGTGGGCACTTCCTAGTTTTCAATTATTTTTTTTTTTATAAGAATATTTATCTGGGTTGGATCCAAGTATCCTGTTTTTGAATCTTCAGTAGTTGCTGCTTTGACTGTATAAGAAATGAGGCAGAGAGCTCCTTCCTCAATTTATGCAACATTTTCTTTCAAAAGTCTGTCTAACAGTTGCGCTTTTCCTGCATTCAGTTTATTACCATGTTATCTCTGTGGAGACTATACTTGAGACCACTTGAAAATAACAGTTGTTGCAGAATATGGCTGAGTGCTTACCTATGTTACCACTTTTTTTATTTTTCATTTGCAGTGGCAGTTAATAACATTTTCAAAGCCGCTATCCCTCCCCTCTGAAACTGAACTGAATTTTAACTGTTCTAGAGACACTTTCTCCTTTTACTCTACTGTATTTTTTGCTGTTTATCTTTTGTGCTCAAGTTAAGCAAGAAACCACCCTAAGCAGGAAAAGCTGCTGGCAGAATTTACTAGTGCTCATTCACAAGTGAATTAACTGAGTGTACACTGAGCATATGTCATGAGGACTAACTTGCAGGTTTATTCTGTGGTCAAATATGAAGTTGACTTAGGCTTATGGAAAGATCACTGACAGCGAATGGCTTTCAGGGTTTTTGTGTGTGTGGTTGGTTTTTTTTCCTCCCCCGATACTTAGCTAATTCTGTATTTGTTGTTAATGTGTCTAACGTTTTTAAAAACAAGCAAAAATTGTATCCGTTGTCAACCCTTCATACTTGGATGTGTCTGTTGCCTTCACTCTTTCCTAAGTTACATTTCTGTAACCTTTTTCAGAAATACAAAGCAAGGAACACCTCTCGCCTCTCTCTGTTCTATTTAGACCTTACTGAAATGTAGTTAAAGTACTCTTACCTATATAAATACCATAAACCTTTGTATTCCCTTAATTAGGCAACAGATATACAGACTGGAAAACCTAGTACAAATGAGTTCATCTGATTTTGGTAAGTTTAACACATTTAATTTGACATTGGTATAGGTATCTGACTACCTTTTCATTATAGAAGTATATTATCACAGATCACACTTGTGCTTTGACTCTTGACCAAGGGCTCGTGGAGTGTGCCCTTGGAGAACAGCATATAACCAGCATAAACCTGCAGAAAGGGTACAAGTGTAGGCAAGCAGGTGATGTAAGATAGTGTGAAAATAGTGGAAATGTGTGTTAGTTTGGAACCAGATCTGCCTGTGTCATAGGTGAGCAGGGCAAGTCTGACCTTACTGACCTTAGCGTGGAATTTTGCATTAATTTGACTTGAGCTAAGATGTCAACCCTAAGGTAGAATTTGGCAAAACTATTAGCTTGTTTAACTAAAAATGTAAAGTTACATCAAAACTCCCAGTAACTATTTTAGTTACAAAGATAGAGAGTTGCAACATTTTTCAGTGTTCTCTTGGCTTACATTTAAACAAGTTAGTTGTATTTGATTACTTTAGAGTTATTTACAAACTTAATGTATCTTTGCCACAGGATCAATAAAATGGGATCACTACAAAATGCTTTGTTTCAATTAAATACTAAGGCATGAGAAGCAGTACGTTTCTGAAGGATTATTGGAGCCTTGGGCTTATTGTAAGTTTGAAGGCTGAATTACTTAGCAAGTTGAGAAGTTCAGTAATTATTCAGAAATAAACTGTAGGTTCTTCTCATTACAGATAAATTGTTAGTGTTCTAGGAGTACAAGTGACTATTTTTACACTTGATTATTATTTTGGTTTGATATTGTCATGCTCTGCCATTTAAATCATTGGTATGAATTTATCATCGAGCTTCTTTCATATAGTTTTGTTGATTGTATCTTAAAAGTCTTAAGTTTGCTGACGTTTAATACATAAGTGGAAATAGCCTTATTTTAAATTGCATTTGAACTTCTATATGGTAGCTGGACACCAAGAAACTGTCCTGTAGTTCTTTTTCCCTTAAATTTAAGCATCTGCTTTGTTCTCTTCTCTGTATCCTATTCTTCCTCTTGTCAAATACGCTAGAAAAATAAAAAACTGTTGAATTTCATGCTTTGCACCAGGCTTTTTTTGTGACTTGGAGCAAGTCATTGAAACATCTGTGACTCGGTTCCCTCTTGATACAAGCAGGCTAGTAGTGGAGGAGTGTCATGAGGGTTAAAATATTTAAAATGATCAAGGCAGTGTGATGTTAGGTATTACTGATGTCTTAGGTACATGCCCCATTGCCACTGTTTAAAACGCCAGTTTAGAGTTTTAGCTCAGTAAATCTTTGTTGTGTGTATGTGTTTATACAGATATCAATATCATACATTTCACTTAATATCCTGTCAGTCTTAATGAGCTTTGGAGACTTGGTGCTGAGAAATGTGTGATGTGGAAACCATATAAAATCTTTTCTTATGCTCTGTTGTTTTGTCTTTTTTTTTGAAAATGCCTGATCTGCCCTTAACACTCTGATGTTCCAGTTTTGTTCCACTTATTTAATTGATCAATGATTTATGACAGTATGCAAAAGATTTTGTAGTGAAATACTGTAATGTAAAATTTTGCTTAAACAGCATGTCCGAGAACTTAAGATAAAATATTTATAATTGCTACAAAGCAGCAGTAATATCTGTAAATAATTCCTTTAGGACAGAGTGATTTGAGCCTCTAAACCTATGGTTCATTACCATAGCAGATCCTGTGGCTTCTTATGTGGTGGGGATAGGCTGTACACTGGAATAGTATGGTACTTGTACCAGTTGATTTGCTTCACTCGGTGAGTGTTGTTGCTCAAAAGATGTTGAGATAGGCTTACATGCACAAAACTTTATTTGTGGGTTCCATAATAAGAGGCATACGTGAACTTCAAAGTATGGGCAAAACAAAGGGAAGAGAGAGAGCAAAAAAGGGAAAGGAAGACTTCCCAGTGGCCAGCTGGGGAGAGGAGCAAAGAATCATAGAATCGTTTAGATTGGAAAAGACTTGCAAGATCATCGAGCCCAAATGTTAACCTAACCCTGCCATCCCACCACTAAACCATGTCCCTAAGCACCTTGTCTACTTGACTTTTAAATATCTCTAGGCATGGGGGCTCGACCACCTCTGGGCAGCCCGTTCCAATGCTTGACGACCCTTTCAGTGAAAAAAATTTTCCTAATGTCCAACCTAAACTTGCCCTGGTGCAAACTGAGGCCATTTCCTCTTGTCAAGGCAACTGCCTTTCCCTGGACATGCAGTCCAGCGTAGTAGTGATCTCTTTTACTTCAGGTCAAGCTGTATAGAGGTTTTGCCACTCATCTCCTCTGGCGCAATATACTTACATTGGGGCCTGCTCAAACTCCTTGTTTGCTGTTCGCATTTATGATGCTCTTAACAATGATTGGCAAGTGCTTAATCAGGTACAAGTGTTGCAGGCTGACTGGTTGCTAAGCATTTGTGTATATATATATTATTGGGCAGTAGTTATTGGGTATTTAAATTACTATCTGCTTTGCTAACACACGTTAAGTTTCATCTTTCTCTAATATAAGCTGAAAGCTACAAGGCAAGGTGTGAGAATAAATAGTGATTCTCACACCAGTGGCAATAGCTTCCGGTGAATCTCTGCTGTAACAATGGTTTGAGCTTGCAGGTGCAAGATAAGGAGAGTAACACCATGAGAACAACAGCTTCAGAGAGCAAAGGAAAGGAGGCGCATAGCCGCAGTAACTGGCTGAAAGGACACAGAGCTGCAAGTGAAAGGCAGGCCGCAGGATTGTGAATGGATGGCTCTTGGGATTACACATTTTAAGGCACTGTGCAACAATGTGATGCTTCCTAGGAAGAGAAGTTACAAAGCATGTTTCCAAATAAGTCCACTTGCTTAAGTCCCCCAAGAGAAAAGGGGATGCTAGGAAATTTTCATACGTGTCTTTTCTGAAGGTGTCTTGGACGCGGACAGGGAGCAGGGCAGTAGGGCTGAATGATTTCTTCTAGCACTGATCGCTTGCCTCTGCCACCTTGCCTGAGGGACTGGATGCCTTCTTTTCCCTCTGTATCTGGATATGCACCTGAGATGATAAGATGGAGAATGGATCCCTCTGGCAAGATGACAATTAGAAGTGGGTGTTTGCTGCCAGCCGCATTCCTCAGAAAAGAGGGTGGCTTTTCAGTGGTCTGATTTAATTGCTGTGGATAATGCATATGTTACATGAGTTGCAGTGTGGGCACATCTGCATTAAGCTATCGATCTCTTTTACTTCAGGTCAAGCTGCAAACTTGCACTCTGAAGCAGAGAGCATCAGGCATCAATGTATTGAGTTTTTGCATTATGTGAAAGTTTTCATCTTCAGGTGAGATTTGCACGCAATTTACTAACTTACATACTGAGCTTTGTGTAGCTGCTTTTTATCCATTTTCTGATTGTGTGTCTATGTATGTGTGTTCAGGTATGTGGAACCCCCTAGAGTGGAAAATGATGAAATGCTCCATCCATATGAAGAACTAGAAGCGCAGTTACCATCAATGTTGGTGGAAGAGCTTCATGCTTTGACCATGCATATTGGTCACATTTATGAACTCCCTAGTAGTGTCCTGGCAGCGTTTACTATTCAACATCAGGCAAAGGTTGATGGTTTTTATATTTATTTGTGTGTGTGTGTGTGTAACAGTACATATTCAACTTGATAATTTTTGGCTGAACAAGAATTAATCCTTCTTCAGGCTGAAATTGAAGTTACACTTTATATTTTGGTTTTTTTCCCCCCCTTTAATAACTAAGTGCCATCCCCTACTGGGCAAACACAACTACTGAGCTCTGGATTTTCTGTTGTTGTTTTTATTTATCTATTTATTTTTATGCTTTATAGCTTTTAAAATTCTTCCTGCACTATACAAATAATAATACCAATTATAGTTAGATAAGTAGGCTTGACTTAGTGTAACACGTTTAAAAAAATTCCTCAGTGTTTGTCCTTACTAATGGTTAAAATTTCTGAGCTTCCCAGTAGGAGGGGCACTTTTTAAAAAATATATTCTGAAATCTGACTCAAAGTAGGAAAAGATCATGTATATAAAGAAGGAAAGTGCAGACATGGAAGTAAGTGCTGCAACATTAAACATTAGTGAAGTATAAACCATTAAGATTTGTGCATATATATAATAATAAATGCTTTCAAATATTTTAGACAGAAAGAAGGAATTTCAGTCAGTTTGTATAAACTAGTATCTGGAGAGGAATGATCCACTTAGGAGCAGCATTTTTTTAGCATGTTTGTTTAGCTTGTCAGTAGAGCCACTGTTGAGCTGATGAAAGAAATGGTAATTTCAAGTAAACTTTAAGGAAGAAAATAATGAAAATTTTGGAAATATTTTAAGGACATGCTTTACTTTAGCAGTTTGTGTGCTAATACTTCTCTGGAAAGGAAAGGATAACTAAGGGTGTTGTAATCTGTGAAGTTTGAATCAAGACGTTGTGTTTAAATTGTAGTTTAGATCAGATTAAGTATTTCACAAACATCCTCGACAGAATTAATTGTCATGATGTTTTTTGTTTTTCTTTCTTTTCTTTAACTGAATGGCATGTTTGTATGTTACAGTGTATTTAATCATAGGTATCCATAATGTTCACTGTGGGCAAAATGTATGCCCATCTTCATGTGTATTAGTACAGTATCCAGAATTCACTAAAGAAATGTTAAAAATAAACAAATGTGTATTCCTAATCACAGGTCTTTCCCCCATCATGGCATTTACTACACCTCCACTTGGATATTAATTGGCTAGTATTGGAAATTCTTCATGTACTAGGTGAAAAAATGATGAGTAAGTATGCAGGTTTTTTTCTTGAACTTATTCTTGTAGCTATGACTTACCTAGATTTCTCATCTTAATTTGTCCAAAATAATTTACTGCTTTTTGGTAGTTTTTAAGCGTAGCTATATTTAATGAGGTAAACTCAAATATGGTGAAGACAGGTTCTTTGCGAATCTTCATAAAATTCAGATAAAATTAAATAGGAATTTATTCTATCAAAACTTGACCAAGATTATGAAGTTTGTTCTCGACTGATGCTTACAACATACTAAATATTAAATAACAATGCACTTTTTGACATAGCAAATAAAAATGCATTTTCAGAGATCCACAATGAGTAAGAATGAACAGCAATTTTATGAAAGCAATGTGGGAAAAGTGTCTAAGGATGGACCAGAACAAAGAATCTCAGAGAATTTGTATTGTTAATTGTATGCGACGCTAAGAAAATACTGGGCAAAAGAAGAAGCCTCAGTCAGAGGAGCTTGTAAAAATACAGCAAGAAAAGGGCAAGGCAATACCTTTTTTCTTTTTTAAAGGCTTTAAAAGGGCAAAAAGTAGATTGATAAAGAGTAAGCTGTTCATAGAAGCTATATAAAAAAGGTCATAGAATGCAACTGAAGAACCCAACTTCAAAGTATTCAGTTTGCTGAAGAAAAATTGTTAAAATACGGAAGAGAACGTTATTTGCTTTGTGAGAATTATATCTATTGCTCGTGTCCATGCTAGAAAAATAAGTCACAAAAATGTATTTTCTTCTTTAATCATTGTGTCACTACAACCAAACCTCCTGCCCACCCCTACCCACCCCCCCTTATTATAAATTATCAGTGTAAGTTTCATATAGGAATTGCAACAGTTGGAGTAACGTTGAGGTCTAGAAAGAATGCACTGTATGTTTAGCCCAGGTAACTGGTACTGAATCTGAACTTGTGGATTAGTTTTCGCCTGCTCTGAGTGCTGTCACAACACAGCCTTACTCAGCTTAATGCATCTTCACTGTTTCTGCATGTCTGTGTTACTGGATAACGTGTGGGTTGGCTGCTTGTTCTATAATTCTAAGTTTCTTTTATTATCCATTGTGGGATAACCTGTTTTCCTTTTCTGTGGCCTTTTGGAGAAAGGATGGAAAAACTGTTGGACGCAATTTGTTGTCCAGAATTCTGTTTATTTCTAGATAAAGTTCTGAGTAATAATGCAGTAATCCATTTTTGTAAGAGAATGCTCACACTTTTTAACAACAAAATTTACTAGTCAAGACAGTAGTATATCTGCATATATTATCTTGTCTTGTATTCGTATGTGCCTTGTAGAATTTCTTATGTTCTCATTTCATTCTGTAAAGCATGCTGAGTGGAAACCTCACGCTGCTGAGACCAATGGCAGGATAGTGGGTTCAGGGCTTCACCCTGCATTTCCAAGAATAAAATATAGGCTCGCTCCACGTATCTTCTGTTCTGCTGATGTCAAGGGACTTGTACTGTTGAAAAGCTTGTGGGATAAGATCTTGCAGCCTCTTAACTTTACCATTTTATCTGTGTTAATGTCTACAAATGCTCAAGTTGGAATGTGATCATGCCAGCTTTTTACATCAACACATCCAAAGGGAAGTGTTAGACCTCTCCAGAATTGTTTGTCATCAACTTGCGTATCTGCAAAACATGTCATGATTTCAGAACATGCGCACTGGCATGTGACAAAGAGAAACCTGCAGATAAATAAATCTTCATTCCACTGCAAAAACTGTGCCAATAAAAGGGTGTAAAGTGCCAAACTATTTTACTGTCAACCAGAATAATACCAGTCTTCAGTGTAATAATTAAGGGACTAGCTTGAACTTAAAATGGATGAACTTTCCCAAATGAGTTTGTGAATTAAAATTACATATAGCTCAACAAACCAATTCTAAAATATATAGAATGGAAAAAAATTTCCTGTCTGTCTTGTATTCCTACAGCCAAACCCAGGGCTAAATAGGTCTAACTTTCTTTTGTGTTTTAGGACAAGTTGTATATGCTAACCGTTTCATAAATCTAACTGGAGAGAATTTAACCAGTATCAGTTTATTTGAAACACACTGTGGAAATCTCATATCTGATTTAATAAGCTTATCAATCAACAAGTATATAAAGGTAACTTTTTTTCTTTATATAGGACATGGGCAGTTAGAAGCTTGTATTAGGAACCATATGAATTAGATATTGTACAAATGCATAGATGACTTCCTACTGCTAAGTTTTAAATGTTATGTATGGCTTTATATCTCCATGTTTTAAAGAGTGTTATTTGTTAGGAGCTCAAATTGTGTTATATTTATTCATAACCATCTGGCATTTGAATGAGAGAGTAATATTGAAATGCACTGTGTACAGAGCAGAAGTGAGTGCCACATTTCCTAAGTTCAGTGTTCCAGGTTTAATGCCAAACATGGCACAATCTAAAAGGTTTAGAGCTGTAGATGCAAAAAAAAAAAAAAAAAAAAAAAATCTTTTCAAACTCTCTCAACAGGAACAAAAAGAGAATAACTGTAATCCTGGCAGTAAGCTAACTGGACACTTACAGAATGTCATATTACAGTTTATTGTTGCGCTGCTCCGATTTCCACTACCTCATCTTTCTGTTACAGCACTTTTACGTTTGTCAAGGGAAAACTTGTTCTTCTCTTTTCTTTTCTTTTTCTTTTCTTCTATAGCTGCAGTGTTTTTCTCACTTGTTTTGATCACTCCAAAGCTAGGAAGTCATAATAGCTCTATATAGCAGCTAGTAAAAGAGCTGTGTAATCTTCTTTGACTGTGTAATTGTGAAACCTGTTTTAGATGGGCATGTGTGATGCATGATCCACTCTCAGACTGAACTCTGAGAATAAGTAGCAGTGACCACTGTATAATTCATATTTTCCTAGTACAAAGGCATGAAAAATGGAGTCCCCCTTCTTTCATGTTACTGTTGGGGGGGGGGGGGAGAATGGCTGTACTAGCATTTGATAACTGTTCTTTTAAACTATCTTTCTGTAGAGAACTCTGTTACCTTTTAAAACCAGTTTTGATCTGTTAAGTTATCAGATAATACTGCAACCTCCTCCTCTGTCAAAAGCCATATAGATTAGAGTAATTTTTTTAAAGGAAGATTCAAATAGTATCTGTTGACCATTGTGCTTGATGGTAGGCTTTGAAATGTCAGATGTTAAAATGACTGATTCATCCTACTTCCACAGAGCCACATTACAAAGAGAGATTGTTTTGCCATGGCTTTTTCTTCAGCTCTCCCTAGACTTGAGCCACACAGCTTGAACTAGTTCTATTTGAGATTCATTTCTGAAGTGGAACTTGCACTTGAGCTGGATAACGTCTCTTCAGCTGGTGCCTCCTCTAGTATGCATTCAGTGCTATAATCCAGTAATGGAAATAACATCCCTCAAAATTGTTGAAAACACAACTGATACCCATAATAGATGACACTGTCAGCTCATCACTAAAACATGTCATTAAGCTTTTGGCTGAGAATATTCAGAAGTGCAGCTCTTAACATTTGTGGGTATCCTCAGAAGGAGGGACATAAACTCTAAATCCTCCAGACTCGTATTTTCAGATCTGTTTCTTGGGCAGCTCTGGTATCAAGATGCTTGACTTGGATCATGTACTGAGCCCGTTGAGCTCTGATATTAATTTGGCAGAGAAATAGATCTCCTTGGCTATCTTCTGTCTATTTTCAGCAGCGCATCTCTGGCACCAGAGCTCTGTTGTCCCAACAGTACCGCAATCTGAGGTTATAATGAAGATACTGAACTCAGGATGTTGCAAGAGGAAATGCAGACTCTCTGAAGAATACATTGTCTCGGTGATCCTTAGTCTAACCAGTCTCTGTATGCTGTCTTGCTTTGATACTACTAGCCAAACTATATCCTGGACGAATACTGCACATCCCCTGCACAAGAGATCCTGCTATCTTGTAGAAGAGCGCAGTAGTAGATGCAAGTAGTAGATGAAGAAACCTAGTTGCTGCAACAACTGGTACTCCATGTAAAAGGCCTGAAACTCTCACTTGTAAGATAGTCTGTGTACCTAATACTTCCATAAAATCCTCCAGTGTTGTAGTGTATCTGTAATAGGTAGACTGCTCCTTTCAGAGGGATCTGTTTTGCTCTTTGGTGATGAGTCATAACCAGAGTATTTTTGAGGCGCTTCAGTTTTGGGAAATTAGTAGTTAAATAATGAACTTTTCGATAGACTTTAGTGGTCACACTGATGTTTATTCTCAAGATAATATTTATGTAAGATTAATTTAGGTTCTTGAGAGATTCCCATAACATCTTTAACTAAAAGCGTGAAGAGGCATAGGCACATGAAAAACTCTAAACAGCGTATGTGGAATGTGAATAATAGAATTATTTTAAATATTTCAGTCTTGACTTCACGATGTTCTTAAATTGATTGTCAGGGTCTACCCTGGCAACTTCATAGGGTAAGCAGGGCTCTTCACAGAGAGAGAAAAACAAATCACGTGTCACATTTACAAATATGTTTAAATTCATATTTATAATTAAGTGTTCAGTATTTAAACCTGATTTGGAGCTCTATGAAAACAGTAGTTGTGAATGTATTATTCTAAAGGTGGAAGATAAATAAAAAGTCTGTATCCTTACAGAATGTATTTTACAGATTTGAAACTACTGGTGATGTACTTGTTCTTCTAATTGTGAGAATATGGTTTTTAGTCATTCAGTCCTACTTCTGTAATGTCTCTTTCACACAGCTACTGCTGTCACTGGCATTGTGTATGTTGATTTAATTTATAATTTACACCATTAGGTTTCCAGATTCAGAAATTATTTTAAGTACCAGTGTGATTTGAGAATAGTTGTGCATGAATGGATTGGGAAGAGCATGAAGATACAAAAATTCAGGATTCATCTTGTCAGATCTAGGTGTCTAGGAGTTAGCTGGCTAAACTAGGTTCTTTTTATTGTCAGGGAAGAATAGGAACAGTTCCTTCTCCTGCAGTGAATTAGGTGAATTAGTCTCTCTAGGTGCCCATTCCCCTCTATTTGCTTTAGAGGGGTGTAGGTTGATTATTCAAACTTGGACTACTCATTGTTTAGCGATAAATTGAGTATGAGCTGCTTTGTCTTGCCTGTTTTCTTTCTACATTTCTGCCATTGTGTCCTTGCTGAAGGTAAAATGTGCTGAATTACGCTATTTAAGCAAAGCTTTTCTTACTGTTTTTACCACTTCTGAATACCGTTCAGTGAATTCATAAGTCCTAAGACAGAGTAAGTAAAGTTTTGTCTATGCTATGATTATTTTAAGTACAGTGCTGGTAGGTCTTAAAAACATTAAAGCGTACAGAGAATTTTTATGTATTTAGCACTTCCTTTTGCTGTTTTGCTTATTTTGTTTCACAATTCAGGGAATGTAAAACTGAAAGATGAATTACAAGAAGACTGCTTTGCATTTGAAATGCATCAGTCTGAGTGAATTTTGTTAAATATGGAATAGTAATCAAATAACGTACATGACTTGAAATATGCTGTTTTCTGCATATTAAAAGAATGCCTTGCAGTAAATTTACCGAAAAGCAGATTTTGTGAAATGTTGTGGGAACATTAACATCCGCATGCCAACAAACCATATTCTACTAGCATTATGCCTAGTCATTAAGGATTTTTCAGTTAAAAATAACAACAATAATAGCTTTTAAATCATTTGAAATCTTTTTCTTATCTTCCCAAGAACATCAAGAAAATCTAATCAATCATTTTCTCTTTTCGCTACTGTCAGACGGTGAATCAGTATTTATTGCAATTCCTTTTCATTTAGGCTTCAGTATTCCATTTTCATTTGATTAAATAGTGTTTGAAAGTGGCTCAGAAAAAACTAAGAAATAGTACAACCTGTAACTTATGTAGAATTAGGAAACAGTCTTTGTTTTATGATATATTTTGGATGTTGATGAAATAAATGTACTTTCCAATACGTAATTGTAGCTATATTACTTAACTGCAAAAAACCCCAGAAAACCAGAGGAACTGTTGGTATATACAATTCAATTTCAAAAGCAACACTTCTCTGAATAACTGTGCTGCATATTCTCTTTCAGGTGAGACCTTCTGAGGCTCTTACTAGTCACCATTATCCCTGTACCTGCATTAAAGAATTATGGATTCTACTTATTCAGCTGCTTGACCACAGAAATAAAGGGTCTCACACAGAGGTAATGGAAGAATACTGTTATGTGTATGTGTGTTATATATGCAATATAGTTGCCAAATGTTCCCAGATTGCCATGAATACACTAGTTCACATATCTGATGATAGAACTAAACTTTATATTTGCTTTAGAAGGACTGCATGCTAACTGTGATGCTTTAGGCTGCTGTACTGAATGCGCATCAAGTCCTGACTCTAGGTTTGCAGTGTACTGTTTGGTTATGACCTAGGGCACTGATAAGGAGTGCTCCTTGTGCTAAGGCAAGCAAAGCAAAGGAACAGACTGGAAGTTGTATGGTAGAACAAAAGAAAAGAAACAATCTTTACCCATTTTTTTAAAAATGTTATTATTATTTGCAGTTTATGTGTTATGCCATGCAATGATTCATCTCCAGGCATTAGAAACATGGGTACGAATCAGACCAATGATCCATCTAGCCCACATTTCTGCCTTTGATACCCATACCTTAACTACCTATACAAGAATAACCTGTTTTGTTTTTGACTCTTCTAGTTGCTGATTTCTTTTGCTGCCCCGTTATACTTTTATTGGAAGAGCAAATCATTACCTGTTCTCCTTGCTTATAGCAATATGACTGTATATGCCTCTTCAGTTTTAGGGGTTTTTTTTCTGATATCTCCTATGTTCTGCCTTTTCTAGGCTGAAGAGTCTTACTGTATTCAGTCATTCTTTTTACAGGTGCCATTCTCTACTAGTAGGCATCTTTGTCACCCTTCTCTGAACCTTTTTCCATACTACCACATACTGTTTCAAATGGCAGAATACCAGGATTGCATGCAGTATTCCAAGTATAGGTTAGGTGGCAATATGATTTTATACATTGCAAAATGACATTTTCTATTTTGTTCTTTTCCTTTGCTAATATTTTCTAGTGTTTTGATTTTTCTTTTTTGACTGCTGGTTAGAATTGAGCTGGTGTTTCTCTGAATGAATATTAAGAAGTGTCAAAATCCTTTGAAAGTTTTCTGAAATAATCATTATAAAAACCAAAGCTGCCATCTGTGCAATGAGTACAGTTCATTTAGTGTAGAATGAAGTACTTCACAGTACAGAGATAGCTGTTTACTTCTTTATGACAACAGATATAAAGGTGGATAACACAGGTGAAAATTCATTAGTGTTAGGTGTTTGCAGTAGCACTTTGAAGCACAAGTTAACGTCAGGACTCAGCTAAGGTGAGTGAAATACAAGTGTCAAGAAGTCCCAGCGGGTTTCTATATATTTAGGGAAGATAGGTGCAGGCTGTAAGAGGTAGTAATATTGTGCTATAGACAGGGATCTGAGCCAAAGAGAATTAATCAGTTTGTCAGTGCTGGAACAAAACAGGGAATTTGAACCTCAGTTTTCGGTCTTTCAGACTGATTCTCTACCATCCACTACTATATTCCTCTTGGTTAGGCTCATCTGGCACTAATTTTTTTTTAAAAATCTGTTATAAAATGTCTTCATTAAGGAACTCTAATCCCTCTCGTGTGAGTGTTGGTGTGCCATCCTGTCAGCACATCATCTTTCCATCAGGTTGCAATTTTGCCTGTGAAGTATCACACCATGTTCTTCCTTGTGACCAAAGTTTGTCCTTTCACTTTGTTTTCTACTGGCATTTGAGAGAGGACACTAAAGTAGCTCCAGGTTTTCTCTGGTAATACTGAATACTGGTTTTGCTATTTTCTTTAAATTACCGTCATCTTGCTTGTTCTCTGTAAAAGCAAATTAATCAATTGGACAGTACTGTAGAGAAAATTGTTAATATAGGCTTTGTTATTCAACACAGTTCAAATTTACTTTTGCATTTTCTACAGTGTTTCTGGAGCTTGGTGAACAATACTCTCAAGAATGTCTTTGAAAGGCCAAGTAGTTCTGAAAAGGTGTCTGGTTTTGAAACAATTCAGTGTAAAGACCCATTGAGTTTTAGCTGGTGGATTATTACTCATCTGGCATCACTCTACCAGTTTGACCGTAACGGAAATCTAGATGAAAAGGTGGGTATGCTTTTTTCTAAATACCTAACAGTTAAACTATAATTTATTTAGGTCTCTAGCTTTTGTTATTTTTGTTGACAGAAAATAATTCATATTGTAATACAAGAATTTTCACACTCTTTAAAAAAAGGTCCTTTAAGGTTGGTGGTGTTAATAAGGTGAGCTTTGTATAAGTCAGTAAACATTCCAGGAGCCCCTGGTATATTCATGTTATACATCAGATATTCAGTAGATTACTGTATTAAGGAAGCTCGAAATAGCCCAACTAGTTAGTAGCACATATACTTAATGATGTAGCATATCTTTTAAGACTGTCTGCCTGCAGCATAAATGCTTCACTGGGTTTGTGTTTTAGGAACTGAACACATTAGATTGTACTGTAAGAAGTATAAACCTCAAACATTGACTGGGTAACTGTTAATGTCACTTTATTTTAAAGTGGTACCTCTGCTCTGGATAAGTTCTGATTTGTCTAATTGCATTCCCTTTGTATCACAACAGTGGCATGATATATGTGTGTATATATATTTGTGTATACAACTTAAATTTCTGTGTCGGTGTGATACCAATCAACACTGTCTAATAACTGTTGAATTCAAGCTTCAGTTTAGGAAGTTCTGGTAGTAAGTTGCAATATATTTGCTTTTAGAAGATGGCCTTAGATTTTCCTACTGGCTAGAGCAGGCTAGTCCCACATCAATCAGGTTCTTGTCTGTGAAACTCATTGTGAGGGACTTCACATCACCATGCATGCTGTGAGGGACCTAAATGAAACCTGCAGATGCCATTCCTACCCCCATAAGATGTACGTAGGGCCATACTCGGTACTAACACATCAGATTCCTCCATGGACCTCACTGCAGTTTTCTGCAGTTCTGGGGTCATTTAAACCCTGACCCTTCTTTCAGTCTCTTACTCTGAGATTTATCCTGCCTAGTTTTAAGTTTCTAGTCATTAATTGGGGAGGAAATAAGCACTTGCTGAGGCAATTGATCCATTTTGGGAGGTATGAAAGCTGCCAGTTTTTCTTAATTGACTGTAGAGGGAGCTGACTAGAAGCCAAAGAGATAGCTGAAGACCCAGAAATCCTGTTTTTTGTGGTTTGTGTTTGTGGGGTTTTTCTTGTCTGAAAGTGGTTTTGGCACTAGGGAGAATCAGGTCATGCCATCTGCTGTCATCTATCCTTCTGTTCTTTTATCTTTTGCCTCATTGTAGTTGTGTTTGGGTTTTTTTTGTTTCGTCTGGGTTTTTTTACATTTCAGTTGGATTGCTTATATTCCCTAGTTTGCCAAGCATCAGCTATATATGGCTTCTTCCTTTGGGCTTAATTGCCCTTTCTTGTGAAGTGTTTGTAATTTAATAGTGTATGTTAAAACTGGAAAGTTCATACCCTTTTTGTGTTAAAATCTTTACCACGATTTCCTGTCCTGACTTAGGACAAAGGTTAAAACCTTGAAATATGTTTGTGAACTGCAGAATTGTAAGAATGGAAGAGTCTGATCACATCAGTTGATCACTTTGTTTTGATAACTTAAAATCCCCCCCCTTCATCTGTAAATCTGTAAAAGCATTAGTATATAAACAGAGAAGGAATGAAAAAAGTTGACTTATGTGAATGCTTTTAATCCTAAGTAAAATTAGACTTTCTAATACAAGTAAGAATTCCTTTCATTGTTGTGGTTTTGTTTTGTGTTTTTTTTTCCTTGCAAATTCCCTGGTTTGGTTAAAAAAAAAAAAAAAAAAGTATAGGGAAGGTGTGGTAACTCAGTGCTTGAATACCTAGCTGAAAAACTCATGACCATCTCTGGTGACTAGAGGACTTGATGAATGTGGGATGCTTATGCTTCTGCTGCTTGAGGGTTGACAGATCCTTTAGGATCCTGTGGTAGGCTGGTCCTTATCATGTGGTTCAGTCTTTTCTGATAATACCGTGGCAAAATGAAGCGACTTCTTATGCATTCATACAGTGTAAAATTGTAGACCACATCTGATTGTTACACTGAAGGGTGTCTCAAGCTTCCCTTGCTTTTGCCCTGTTACCATGGTAGTGGGGAAGGACCACAGTCCATGGTGTATTTCAGAGGGACATTGGGAAGATGGAATTACTACACTCCCTGCTTATTAGAGGAACTTAAATGGAGAGAAAAGGTTATTCCCAGGTTGAATACAGAAACCAGTGTGAAGCAGACTTTTATCCTGGGTTTCTTATATTTTATGCTCTAATCTAAATGCAGTGATACTGTTTACTTTGATCATTGGATTTTTTTTCCCTGTCTCTCATACTGATACATACTACGTATTTAGCCTCATAAAAGATTATTTTTTGCCCCAGGCACTATATTATTTAAATAAACCAAACAGATATAGAATGGAAAAAACATTTCCTGTTGTTCTTATTTTAAAGTAAGAATCTGAGACGCAGTGACAGGAAGTGACTTGCCCAAGATTAAATAATATTTTTTCCTTAGTGCCCACCTGGGAGAAAAGAGTTTCCAAGTCTTGATTTGTAAATTATGAGACCATCCTGTGCACGCTCCTCTTGATATTTCCAGTAGTCTTTATGTTCAAACTGTTAGCTGTCCTTCGCATTTCTGAGTGTGGCTGTGAGTTTGTCCAGGGGTCCCTGTTCTCTTATGTGCCATGGGTGCTTACAAAAAATCTATCAGTAACAGCAGTTCCTTTTCACACACCACAAGAATGTAATCTGTCATAGATAGTTGATGGTAAACTTTTCTTTAGGGGTGTGTGTGTCCCCTGAATTACAGCCTCAAACATTCTTTCAATGTTAGAAGATTAAATAGTCAGTGATAGAAATTTTTGAAGTCAGTGGAATTACATCACCGTGCAGCATAGTCCTGTTTTGTTGGTTAAACGTCTGATGCGCAATAGCTTCATGACACATGCTTTCTTTTAATTAACTATGATCAGAGGTGGGAGGGTGATGTGTCATAATGATGGTTATTCATGTGCTCTGTAGCAAAAATTGCCTCTAAGCCTATGTCATCTGTGGAAGATTTTCAATTTTTTAATGTGGTCTGCATGGCCTTGAGGTTATTATGAAAGCTTTTAAAATTCTAAATAGGTTTCAGGCTTCCTTCTTTTTATTTTTTCCCCTTTAGCTCATATAACGTAATTTCAAACGTGCAATGATTCATATATATTGAATATATATTTTATATGCATGAAACCATTTTTTTAAACTGGAAAATTTTGGCCAGGTTTCTTGGAGACTCCATTCTGAGGGATGTACAGTACATGTCTCTTTCCATAACCCCCCACTCAGGTCCCACTTCACTCTTCTGAAAAGCAGGATTTGTACATTTAAAAACCAAATGGGACCTGATGAGAAAATTTGCTACTTCTGAACATTGCAGGGGTCAGTTTCAATATACTGTGGGCTAGGGAAATATAGGCAGAATTCCTTGGGGCTAAGAATTCTTGCCTTTGAATAGAATAATCTGAAATGACTACCTGGCAAGATATGCAAACATGGACTTCCAGCTGAGAAGCCTAGTACCGCTATTCCAGGTAGTCAGCAGTTTGTCCTTGCAACAGTTTCTTCCTGCGAACCCAGAGGGTGTCAGCTCAAGTTTTTGGTTTTAGCAGCACTTTTATGCACTGTAAGGTCTCCAGGTTCTGTTGATTTTTAGGACTCTTTGGGAGTGGAGGGAGGATGTTGTAAGCCGGCAGGTTTGGAGTAAGAGATGTAGATTTTAAGTATTCTCTGAAAAGGATGGATTGTAAACGGTTGCCATGCCGTATTGCCAGTGTAGCAGGGAATACTGTTAGGATGTAAATTTAGTGGGATTTGAATGAAACAAGTCTGTTAAAAGATAGAGACAGTTGAGGCTAAAAAAAAAAAAGTGCAGCAGGTGCTTGGTGTCATTATGTCCTGAGCTTTCCTTTGAGCTGAACCTGGGTGCACTCTTGTACTCAATTCCGGTTGGTGTCAGGAGTTTGCCCTAGATTACTCCAGGATCTTGTAAGGTGATCTGCACACTGTAGATGAGCTGGAACACTGGCAATAAACACCTTTTGTATAAATCATGTGTCCTTGGTCTGTGGGAGTGCTAAAAGCATGTTCTGAGCAGGCTGATCCAGACATTCAGAGGTCTCATAGCCATTAGCATGACTCTCTAATAATTTCTCTCTGATAAATCTGGCTTTTGTCCAGTTGATTACCTTTACTTGGAGTCTGCAGTAGGACCATGCCAGTGAGTAGGTATTCATATAACATCCAGCTCTAAATACAGCAGTCAAAATAAAAATCTGATGTAAATAGTAAGTAGCCAGAACTGTCTGGGAACACTGATGGTGTACTTCCTGGGTTTTTACTCATTATTGAAGTGCTGCTTTTACTCCTTGGCTATTTGTTCATGCAGTGGCCTCTCTGACAGGATGCTAGCTTGGGCTTTGGTATCAATAGCAGCTTAAGAAGCCCTGTTTACCACCCTAGGCATGATATGGCCTCTGCTGTTCTGGCACAATTATTTGTGTCCCTATTCTATGACCTAAGTCAGGCCCTCCTACCTTTTTCATTCTTTCTTTCCTAAAGCTCTGGGTTGGTTCACTGATCTGGTTCACACTGTGGCCCACAAAGAGAAGTACCAGAACAACTGAGCAGTGGCATGATACAGCTGTGAGGGCAGGAATTGCAGCTGGCAGGATGAGGAGAAGCAGTGGGAACTCCTTAATTGATACTGTGCAAATTTCTGCATCACGAAATCACAGCTTTAGTGTAACTTTCTGCAGATCTGTCTTTTCATTCATATTTGTTCCGTAGTCTACAGACTGCGACTTGCTACCATCGGCAGTCTTTCAGAATTCTCATTTTCTTGTCATGCAAAAAAGTAAAGCCACCACATAGTCAAACTGTGTAACACAAATGATACTGCATCTTTTTAAAGAGTTCATCTTTAAAATTCTCTGAGTACTCTCTGGAGTTCTGTGTGGAATTGTGACCAAGTCACAGCATTAAGTAGTGTAGTCAGTAGCAGAGGAGGATAAGGCATGATGGTGTTGCTGCTGGAAAGTAGGTATATTTCAATTACCAAAGCATAAGATGCCCTTTATTGTAAGTTCTATACAGACATTTAAAGGACAGATATCTGCAGAATAATTTACAAGTCTTAACAGTTGTGATAGTGGAGGGAATGAGTAAGGCAGGTCAATGATGGAAGTACTACATTCACACATCTAGTTATCTACACAAGCTATATACATGGCTGAGTGTAAGAGATGATTTTTGGACCTCCTGGAATTGTAAGTATGTTGGCTTAGTCGCCTTCTACTTTTTTTTCCTGGGGAAAGAAACTAGCCTTAGTTGCAAAATCTTCTATCCTTTTCTTTCCCACTTTGCATAAATATGGATTTTTTTTCATCTTCCTTTTCAATATACTTTGCCATGCAACTCTCTTACTTCAGTACCATGGTCTAATTGATTCAAATGGGTAGTCATCTGTCTTCCCAAGCTGAAGAATATGAATTGTGGGCCATATTTGACCTACCCTGTATTTTTTTTCTACCTATATAGGCCATTACTATCTGGCCAATTCCTTACCAAATTGGCCAAAACAATCCTTAATGTTTGGCCTGGGAAAAATGAGTTAGTAGTGGGGTTTTTTTCATTGGAAAGGAAAAAAAACAAGAAAAGGTGAGATTGTACCTTTTCTTCCTTCTTACCCTTTGTATCTTCCTTTTTACAGAATGTTAAAGAAATAAATTGTAAGACACACACTTACTGCTCATACTAATCAAAAATGCCTGAATGTTTTGTTTCTTTACTAAAAGTGAAGGTTGAGATTGCAAATGAGTCACTTAAACCAGTTTATATTGCGTACTCTTATTTTCGGCTCTTTATTTGTTTTTGAGGCCTAATTTTAAAGACAGATATCAATTACATTCATAAAACTAAAAAGCTTTTTTCAGTGATGACTACAATATGCTGTCATGAAATGAAATATTTCTGGAAATATCTTGCCTACTTATTGTCATGTTAGTACATAATGATTCCTGTGAGGAATACAAATGCTATTTCATGCTGATAATCGTTATTTTTCAGAGGCAGAAGGAATCCAATTGGAAATTTGTGGAAGAACTCCTTAAAAAATCCACTGATGCTCAAGTAAGTGTGTAAAGGAAGAAATAACAACCAAGGAAAATGTCAGGGATGCTTTCAGGAAAAGACAGTGCATGAAACAAAGTCCAACTAACAAGTGTATTTTTGGAATTCTAGTGTTTTTATCACAGATAAATGAACATCCTTGACGTAGCTGAACTATGGCAGTATACAGTTCCTTCCTTGTTAGCAGTTACACTTGCTTTAAAGTGGTTGTGCTTGATGCTGAATTGTCAGCTAAAGGAAAAAGATAACTATCATGGAGGGGTAGGTATATGGCTACTCAGACAAGATGTATTCAGAATAAGAACTGGATGCTTAGAAAATGTAAACCAGATACTGAATGTAAGGATATCAAGTTGAGGAGACATGATGAAGGAGATACTCAGTTGCATTGAAAATTCAGCTATATCCTCATCACAGCAGGAAGGTGACTTGCCTTGCTGAGCAATTTGTCTTACAGGCTTGAATCAAACTCTTACTGATAAGGTTCTAGTTTCTCAGTACTCATTTCATACCTTATCATTTTTCTTTCTGCAGAACTGTTAATGCAATGCTTCATGGCCCAGAGGTCAGAATTGACCTCCTTTTAAAATTCTTTTAAATATGCTGTTCATCATGTTTTTAAATATGTTACGTTGCAGCTTTGTAAATTTGTTCTGAAGTTGCATGGTACAAATTGCAAATGCTCTATCAGTAACACTTATAAAAATAATTTCTTTAATTTGTGTATGCTTAAGATGAGAATAAACATGTTTGGTTTTGTATTTGGTCTCAGATGAAATAAAAATCCCACAAAGTTCTGTTGTTGAAAGCAGAAGAGGAATCAGTTCTTTTTTTATGATTATTATTACTGCCTTGCTCATGCAGTAGCAACAGCTGTGGTTGAAGCTGGAGCACATAACACTTGTTACAGCCACAGTTTTTACAAAAAGATAGTTTGTAGTTGTTAGGATAGTTGAAACAATAGATAAGGTGTTAAAAAGTTGAAAAATCATGGTATACATGAACTCTTAACATTTGTTTATGTAGTCTTTCAGCTTAAAAGGGTAACTTTTTGAATGATTTTGCAGTATATAACTGAGTACATGCACTGTGCGTATACATTAAAACTACAGTGATGACATCACTTATTGGATGCTGGCCATTCTGTGAGAGAAACTGGAGGGATTTAGATAAGAGGCATAAAACCTGTGAGTAGCTTATTAGCCACCTTCCCATGTTGCATCTTGTGTGTCAGCAACTGAGAAACAGTAAGAGGATGCTTGTAGTTACACTTTTCTTCAAAATACTCCTCTTTTGAATGCTTGTTATTTTGAATAAAGATTACTCTGAAGTTGAATATACATAAAATATACAGCTTTTTGATGCTTCTGTTAAACAAATATTGAACAGTAGTCAGTTTCGAAAGGCAGTTAGGTGGCCAATTTCAGAAGATTTGAACAAGGAGTCAGTCATGACACAGTAATATGAGGCAGATACCTGTTTTAATTTCCAAAGGCAACTGCTGTTGGAATTAAAACAAACCCTCATTTGCCAAGAGTATGTTTGCAACTATTACCAAACATCTAAGGAGCCATCGAGTTTATTTCCTTTTTTTGTAATTTGTCTTTTTTTTTTTTTCTTGCATTATGGAGTTAGCTGCTTGTAGGAAATTCTACTTGAAAAGCATTAGTCCCTGTATGTGCATGCAGAAGTGCACGTAGGTACTTTTATTAAAGAACGCATCCTGCTTCCTATCCCTTCACACCAGCCTTCTTGACAGTGTCTAGAAAGGTTTTCTTTTACCAGTAGACATGTCCATTTCTTCTGTTGATCTGTCAGCTTCATGTGGCCACTTTTACCTTTTATCTTGCCCTTTTGCATCTCTGAAGTATCTGCTGAGTATTTTTGAGACCAGAAAATGTAGGAATGAGAAGCACAGTTTGATATCAAGAAGTCACTAATGAAATGGAACATGGAGAAGCAGGAAAAAACAAAAGGGAGAATACTGGTCTTTGAATGAACAACAGGACAGTACTGATGATAGTCAAACTTGAGTTTGTTAGTAAATCCTACCTGAGCCATCCTTTTCAGCATATACCCTCTGTTATCTGTACTAGAGATGGCACTGTAATAGCTGTGCAAAATAAGTTAGAAGAAATGATAGTGCCAAACCACTCATTTGCAAGAGAGGGCAGGTATTGGTGGTTAGAAACTTCATTTTTATGTATATGGCAGCTTAAAAATTAATAATTTTTAGTCCATAGTATGTCTGTCAATGCCATAATCCACTTGTGCTTGTTGCTTCTGAACTTGAAAACTTGTAGACTATACGTGTTTGGAAGGAGAATGGGAATATGCAAAGGATGGGGGAGAAATGGAGATGAAATCAAGTATGCATAGTTTGGTGTGTTCAGAAGCATCTGAAAAAGGTGCAGATCACACATTTGTAATGTAAAGTGATAATCTCTCTCCTACCAGCAACTGTTAATTTTTCTTCATATGAGGTTCAATTTCTGTGTTGTGAAAAGATGATTTAATAGGCACTGTTGCAGACATGGATTTTGAGGGTAAGGGAGCGTTGTGAAAGTAGGGAAAAGAATGGTCACCTTTGATGATGACTGGAAGAAGCTGGAGTTATCTTTAACATCCTTAGCACAGCTAAGTGTTGGGATGCAAAAATGACTAACCAGCATTAAACCTGAAGCATTTTGGTAGTTTCAGTAAAACTGTTGAGTTTAGTGATCCCCAGCAGAGAGAAAGCAGCTCTCATGCAGTTAGCAGAGAGCCTGAGCCACCTTCTTCCGGCATATGCCTGACTGTGGGGGTGATTAAGACTTCCTGAGGAAGGTGTCCCATGTCCAGGTGGATGTGGCAGAGGGGTGCTGCAGTGCCCTGTCTCCAGGTAGTAACTCCTTCTTTTTAAGGGTATAGTCAGCCTGCTTCTGAGCAAGGAAGAGACATGAAGGTGCTGTTCAGGTTAGGGGATCAATGGACCTGGGAAGCAAAAATACTCTTATTTGTGAGCTGTAAATAAAGATAGGAGCAATAATGGATACCTGGGCAAGTGTAGAGTGCTGCTTCATTGGGTATTTCCTTTCAGCTTCAAATGGTTGACTGACTGGTGAGTTTCTTGGCCAGAAACTGCTTTTTTTTTTTTTTTTTTTTTTTTAATTCTTGATGGATAGAGTTGAAGACAATTGCTCGTGTGAAAGATCGCCCATCTGTATCACAAAAAAGGGTACTTATGGGGAAACTAGATACATGAGGTATTCCCTACTTCTGTTGTAATCTGGATTTCTGTTACTGGGCTAATGACAAAAGCAGAGCTGGTTTACAATTCTATTTGTAGTACAAAATTAAAATTGTTGTACTAGGAATATTAACATAGCTGTATTTGTATACCAGGCAACATCAAACTGACTAAATTTATGGATTGTCAGTATAAGATGAATTTGTGTTTACAAAGTTTTATTGTAAGTGGGAATCAAAAGCTTTTTTGTTTGTAAGAACTAATAGCAGTCTGTCTTATTAGCCATCTCCCATTTTAGAAAATAAATGCTTCATGTTGTTTCATTTCTGCCTCAATTTTGTTATACCTTCACTATATTTTTGTTTAATTCTACTCTAAAAGAGATACAGAAGTATTTGTTGGAGTTCTAGGAAACCAATTTTGTTGCTACAGTAGGAGGTCATAAGAGAAAAATGTTGTGTTTAGATAGTACTATCATTTTGATAGTATCTGGTGTTCCTCCCTTCTGCGATAAATTAAAAGCTGACTACCTCAAGAGTTCTGATAGTATTTCCAGCAGTGCAAGAGACCATTTTAAGCAAAAGAGCAATGAGAGAATCCATTAATCCCAGCAATATTTGAAGTCTGGAGAACTCTTTCATATTAAATTTGCGATAAAGCCTTCATTACTATCTTGGTTTTGGAAACTGTTCTAAAACTATTGTTGGACAGATAAATAATGGTTGAAATTGAAGCTGCTCACAATACCATGTTTATTGTTGAATTAATTTAACTGAAGCAGTCATTGTTTGTTGGATTAGATCCTAAACATATTCCCATGCATAAATTATAGCTTTTTCTAAAGGGTGTGTGTGTTTGGTGTGGTATGTGTTTTGGTTTGGGGTTTTTTCACATTTTCCATAACTGGATAGATCTCTCTAGAGAAACAGGTATGTTCAGCTGCAGGTTTTTGGTTTATATCAAGACTCTTGCTTTTATTCATATATATATATATACACACACACACACACAAAAAAGCAGCTGTTGAAAATGGCTGCATTGCTATCCCTTGTTTTTTTTGTTTGAGATTGTTGTTTTGGGAAGACTACTGATTTAATAGCTACAGTTAATGTCGTGTATAAAAACAATACTTGAGGATCACCTTTCATTTGTAGGAATTTCTATTATATTTGAACTGTTATTCTGTGCGTCTTTTAATGAGTCTCTCTTGAAGATTTTCTTTTCTATTTCAGTGTTTTTTGTATGTTGTTATACATAATGTCTTGAATATATAATTTTCTATGACAACTGAAAATGCCTTTTCAATTTTCAAGTTGTTTTAGAAATATATTACTTTAGAAGCCACCTGCCCTACATTAATTGTTCATGAGAAGGCAGACATGATTAGAAGTTATTGTAGATGAGTGGTGTAATTCTTTACAGCATTCTGATAAAGTGTAGCAAATCATGTTTTCTATATAAATGTATAGCCAGGTAGAGGTAAGTTAATGAATTATAATTCCTTTGTGTAGCATTGAAAACGGGGGGGGGGGAAAAAAAAGGCAGCTCTGAGACTTAGTAAGCCCTAAGAAGTAGCATTGTGGGTAAGAGCAGAAGTCCTGCTCTTCCACTAACAGGTACTTAATGAAAGACTATTCTAAAACAACAACAACCAACCAACCTCCCCAAACAAACCAACAAAACCGAACACAACCTAATGCTGTGTCTTTACATCACTTAGCATCAGGGATTTTTTTAATTTAAGCATTTTCTGAGCTGGGTGAGTTGGGACATAATTCAGGACCTAGCACTGTAATTGGAACTGAAGGGGTTAACATCCCAATATTTATCTGAGGAATGGTTTCCTTCATTCCCCTTCCTAGGGCTGTGATTTTGAGTCATAAAACTCATCCTGTATCTTTGTTTTTCTTACCCCTTTTATTCTACTTCAGCTTATTCTATGCTGTTAGAAATTCCAGGCCTGTATAGTGTTTAGATGTATTTGAAAGCTAGAAGTAGGTCAGGGGTTTCTCTTGTCACAGAACAGGTTCACTACGATCCCAGAGGTGCGTTAGACTTACATGTGTAGAAGTCTTCCCTTAAGACAACCACACACAAGCTGGTCCACTAAACCACTTTTATAGTCAGTGGAGATTATTAATAAAGCCTTTCCAGGGCTTATCCTATACTTATCATCCTAAAGTAGATGTCTACTGGATTTAACATGTGATTTCAGTCTGGGCATGGAGCTCCTAATATCCTCGCTCCAGTGCAAGTCCAGTTTTGCTGACATCAAAAGCTGAATGAGGTCAATCCCACTCTTCAGTATCCCACAGTTACAACCTGAATACTTCACTGTGTTCAAATTGTTTGGAATTTCCTATTTTCTTTCTTATGAGCCACTTTCATTTTGCATGCAAAATTTGGAACTGATGAATACAAAAAGGGTGGGGTGGGAAATTTTTGGCCTAGTTTCCCCCCCCGCCCCCCCCCAGTGTTCAGAGACTTACTTGCCCTTGATTTAGAATTGTCTGGGATGTTAGTGGTATAGCCATGTTGCAGAGGTTTGAGAAGGAACATGATTCAGAAAGAAAAGATCCTCCTGTTTGGAATATTATGAAGAGAAACATGAGTGCTCAGATAGTTGCACCTTCCCTCTCTATCTGTGGTGAACGAGCTTTACTTTGGACTTACACGACAGAAGGGCATAATCATTCAGCTGATTCATACATTTAGTATAGCTAATGCCCCATTTACTGTGTTGTGAGGTTCTGTACCATGTAGTCATGTTTCAACTTTAGGGTCACAATATTGAGTTGGCTGTTATCTTAATGTGTCTACAGCTCTGTGGATGCCTGAAATGGTGCATGATGAACAGTTGTATTGGCTGGATTGCAAGATGCAGTTGTCAGCTTTTATCTTCTAGTTCATTGCTCATATTAGCAGATGAATTTACTCAGCATTATATAATTAAAACTATTTTTTTATATTAAGAAATTATTCTTAATAGTCTGGTAGTATTGGGCTTATGTGTAGACAAGGTGATGTTCCTCTCCTACAGTAAACTTTTTATTCCTTTTTCAAGACTGGTGTGTTAGAGGAACACTTACGAATGCATCTTCAGTGCTGTTTGAGTTTGTGTAGTTTCTGGGACTTGAACCTATCTATTGTCACCATACTCTGGGATTATTACAGCAAGAACCTGGTAAGTAGATGAACATATAGAAATGTAGAATTGTATGTGGATGGTCCTCAATTTTTTTTTTTTTTTTTTTTTTTTTTAGCATTTAATTCTGATTCTTCTCTAGCCAAGCTTGATTGGTACGCTTTTGTAAATCTGACTAGTCAGTGACAGTATCCCTAAATTTGCTATCTTTATTTAAGAAATCACATTTAAATATATATTATGGTCCATTATGTTATGTCACAATAGAATGAATTATGGTTTTATTCTTATTTTTCATCAGGACTACTGATTTTAAGATCTTGTAAAACCACTTTGCACATAGTTACAATGCATTTTTATTTTTTGAGTTGTGGTAGGAACATGTCTTTTTGTGTGAAGGATTGCATCTTACTGCCTTTGGCATACTAACATTTATTGTTACTTATCATCTTTTCTGGTTTCATTTACTTTTTTAGAACAGCTGCTTTACTGTTCCTTGGCTTGGTCTCAAGGGTCTGGCAAATATCAGTAAAACTTCTTTGTCAATGCTTGAGTTGGTGAAAAGTTGCTGTTGTGAACAGCAGATCCCCACCCTTTACAAGTCCAGCAACAGTTACTTCATTTTTCTCAGCATTTTGGCACGGATGATGAAAGAAGAGGCACAGAACAGTGATGTGCATCCTTGGAAACAAATTAAAGGACGGTATGGCTGCTATTTAGTTTGTCTCATATTGTAAGAGGTTTAGTCAGTCAGACTGTGTTGCCCTTCCAGTCGGGCGGGTACCATGCTCATGAGGAAGTAAAGGGGGTGAGGGAACCAAGGGGATTCATAATTTGAAGAAGGCAGTTGTTCCCTGAAGTTTCAGTTGCCAGCTGTGACCAAGTCCAAGAGCTGGGTCCAAGAATCACCTTGGCATCTGTGGCCTGTGATCATCTACTTCGTCCCAGAAGCCAGGAGTTTGGTACACTGGCAACCTATGCAGTAATACAACCCTATTGCCAGACAGGTAATGTAATTAAAGTGCAGAAATTCTGTTTGAGCTGCATGTAAGCCATGTGTTGTCCAAGAACATGCAGCCTGGTTCTGGCTAGGCCTGCGATTTCATTTATGTTTCCATTTTCTTTTTCATGGTTTCCAAAATTTCTCACAATATTTTTTGTGAGGGTTTTAATTTTTCATGTGATTTTGAAACATACTAATTTAGAGGTATGGTCAGTCATGATATTAAAAAAACCCCATAAAATATATATGCTCTAAATCAAAATCTTGATGTTTTATATACTTACTAAATCCTTAAAACTTTTATTATAGTAACGAGATTGTAGTGATCGTTAAAGATACTAACATTTTAACATTTTTTTCATCGGATATACAAGTCATAGTTTGGGGGTTTTTTAGGTTTGACTTTTAAAAAAAGATTTTATTAATAAAATTTAAAATTTATCACATATTAATAAAATATTTTTGTATGCAAGTAATAAATATATAAAAATGCACATGTGTATGCATACCTTACAAAGCTATGTGGTATGTTTCTTCCAAGAAAGAAGAGTGGGTTATCTCGGCTATCAGAAAGGGAAGCTATATCTGATGTCGATGTATACTTCATGAGTGGTTACAGTCAGTAAAAGTTCAAGTTTAAAATTACAACTACATAGAAACAAATATGTTGTTGGATGCTGAAACAGTGTCTCGCTTTAGTTAGTGATTTTAATTAGCCTGCTCTGTTTTTACTGAAAACAAATTATAGTTACATTTTTGTGCTATTATAGCTTGTTACTTTCCCTAATTTAAGAGGGGGAATAATAATACACAACATACACTGTGTCAGTCTGCTCAACCAGTATTCATCAGTTCTACCTTGAATAAATCAATTACACAAGTAGCAAAATTTAACAGCCTACAGCTACGATTTTGGGATGAACTCTGTTTTCAGCAGCTAACCAAGCGTTAATTGATGCATGAAGAACGTAAACGCCTGTCAGTAGTAATTTACTACTAAACAACATTAATTGGATTTGCTGTAATTTTTGGTGGCTAGATTTGATAACCTCAGCACCATTTCCAACTATTTTTCCAGGTGACAGAATAGGAAACCAGCATTTATGGATGTTTAACTACTGTATGTGGAACTTTAACTTAAAGGTGAACGATAATACCCGAGGTTTTAAACACACAAATCAAAAAGTTAAGCAAGCCATTTTCATTTTATTCCTCTGTTGTAGGAATGGTGACACTTATTTAAAAGTCCAGATCCAAGTGAAGGTCACAGGTCACACCTATGTAAAAGTCTTCTGCTTTTTGTCAACCACTTTAAAGTTGCAAAGTAGGAGTGCTTCTCACCATCAGCTATGTATGACTTGAGCACTGTCATATAAGCAGTAAAGCTTAAAGTTTCTTAATATCTTTCTGTTGGAGAGAGGTTTCTCTCCCAAATGCCTCAGTTTCCCTGTTTTCTTCCAAACTTGTAGTCCGTAGACCATACAGTAGGTGTGCAATACAGGTCAGTGCAGACTTTGGTGAAGCACTGTGGAAAAAAGGAGCTTTCCATCAGAAATACGTGTTTCTGTTTTACTGCAGTGATGGTTTCGTAGGTGAGCCTTTGATCTCCAGCAGCTATGGGAGTGTAACATAAGAACAGAAATCAGCAGCTAAAGGAAGGAGGGTGCCTGGTCTCTTTGGAATTTTCTTTGTGCCACATGGAAATGAGGGGAGTTTCTAGGGAAGAAGTTGGGGTACAGGAATTGTTTGCTGTTGCCAAGAGATGCCCCTTGGCAACTTCTTTTCCTAGCAGCCCCCGTGGGCTAAATTTGATTGATGTGAAGGCATGGTATAGAGGACACCTGTCACAGCCAAAGAACCTGCTCATATAATTGTGCTCAACTTCATACTAGAGGTTGGATAAGGGAGAAATAGGCTGTACCTGGCGTTGAAGACTCTTAATGCGTACCTTGTGTTGGCAGCAGAAAATGAAACAGCATGTTTGTTCCACTAGTCAAAAGAGTAGAAGAGGGGAGGGAAAAGAGGATATTTAAAAATGAAGGGTTATTGGAAGAGGATAACTGTAGACTAAAAGCAAGAAAATATAAATTTAGTGTATCAAACAGAAAACTGCATTCTTTAAGAAACTTTCTGTTTCCTGGTTTGTCTGATTTGGTTTTTTTTAATGTAGAATTTATTCCAAATTCCATCGGAGAAGAATGCGGGAGCTGACAGAAGTGGGGCTGCAGAACTTTTTTAACCTGTTCCTCATGCTGGCAATTGTTGCAGAGACAGAAGATATAGTGAGTCGAGTGTTGGATCTTCTGGATTTCCTGACTCCATCTTCCATCACTGTGTCTCAGAGAGCTCTTATCTGGAGAGGCCATTTTGCTTTCCTTTTGATTTACGTTGAGAAGAACATGGACATTAGTGTCCTAGCTGAGAAACTCTCAAATTCTTTCCGTGAGAAGGCAAAGGAGTTTTTAGTAACCAAAAATGACTACACACAGAAACAAAATCTCTGGACTCTACTTTCAACCTACATTGATGGTGTCCAAGAAGTGTTTGAGACCAGCTGCTACTTGAGCCTTTCTGAGGAAAAGTTGCTAAATGATGGCTTTACTATGCTGCTGCCTGCTTGTCGAGGAGCTGAACTGAGTATGGTCCTAAATTTTCTTCAGGTTGTTCTAGCCAGACTTCGGTAAGTTATTTAGTTAAATTGCGGATATCAACTGGCATGTTGGTTTTGTGTTTAGGGTTAAACTGTAGTTCATATTAATTTCTTACTGGAATAGAGTAAAAGGAAAGAAATCTCTGGAGGACTATGTTATGTTAAATTTCAAAATCCACCAAAACCTCACTGCATTTAGAATCTTAGAAATATTTCCTTACTATTTCAGGACATTAGGTTTGACTTCCCTGATGTTTTGTTATGAATTAGTGGCTCTGTAGAAAGTCACCCATCTTTCTTTTGGCACAGGAAACTTCAAAGTTATTGTCTGCACTAAATTACTTAAGTTAGGTGGTTTTGGTGTTTGTGGTTTTTTTTTTTTTCTTTAGTGAATCTATTCTATTTTTCAGACTCTTCTATTTTTTTTCTCTTTCACCAAGGTTGCAATCAAATACAACAGGTATGGAGATTTAAATACTTGTTTGGGGTTCAATAGCAAAGAAAGAAATCATATTTTACCACTTTCAAGCAGTTTTGCTTTGATGTATTAGTTCAGTTTTCAACATCCAGATTGCCCTTCAATAAGCATATTTTTGTCTACTGATGCCTTTCAGAGGTAGTCCTCCGGTTTGAAGCCCAAACTGTCTTTTTTTTATAAGATATTAAGAGGCAGCTATTGATCTGCCATTACTTCAAATGTGCAAGACTGAAATATGTGGAAAGAGCTGCGGAAGAGTGCATAATAGGAATAGTCAGGCCCATATACGAGAACTCTCCTTAACTAGGTTCTTTGTTACTGTCTAGTAGTTTGACTGCAGCTGTCAATAGCTTATACATCCAAAGACAACTGTTTTTCAGGCAAGTCTTTTGAAAAAAGATGAAGCACAAAACTAAGTTTAGTTGATTTATTATTTATTATTTCAGTTCAACTGCATGTATTTACTGGAATAAATTGGAGACTTCAAGAATACTTTGACGTTCTCTCCATTAGCTAATACACAGCATTTGTTGTGTGGTTTTTAAAGATTAAATAGGGAGAAATTTGAGACTGGTGTAAAAGTTGCCTTTTTTATAATGTGGTGGTGTTCTGAAGCTTTCCAGAACTGGGAGTTATGTGGTCCTCTTGTAACACAGAGAGGAGGGCATAGACGTTCATAACAGATTTCTCAGACTGTCATGGACAGGATACAGGACTCTATTTGTACCTTTTTTTACAAAAAGCAGGTCTGCTGAAACATTTGAATTACCAATGTGCTCAAATACTAATTGGTATGAGAGATTATTAGAGCCTTGTTATTAACTCTTCTTTATTTCAGGTTCTGTATTTATACATTTGGTTACTGTTATCTGCCTATTTATCCCATCAACAGAGAGGCTTAATTCCTTAACGTTTATAAAATGCTGTGATCTTCATGTTGTATGGAACAGGAAAATGTTACTGCTTCCCTCTCCCACTTTGACAGAATCACTGAAAATAGTCTTCTGTTGTCATATGAGTAAACCAATACTAAAAGGAGTTTATTTCTTGAGAAGATGTGGGTGACTTTGTGCCAGCCAGATGTTAAATTATTACTGGTGTAACCAGACTGATTAGGCCTGGTCTGTCTGCAAACTCGGAAAAGCATGAAATAGTTCAATGCCATTCTCTCTCCTGTTTTTAAGACCCAGGCAGATATAAGATAGCAGGCTTTCCATAAACGTAATTTTTCTGTACGCTGCACTCTAATAATTTTATAACTGTATGACAGGGAATTTACAGGTAGGAAGGAAGTGAGATCACTGATTAAAGAGAGAAGTGGCTCCCTCTAGGCTGTTAGGAAATAATAACTTCATGTGCCACTTTCTGCTAACCCCAGATGATGGCTCACAGGAGCATTCTTTATTGCTGATTAAGTAGCATTATGAAAATACTGACTTGGTTATGTTAACTAAATGCCTCAGTATTTAAAGCTTAAAATGTCAAATAGTTTTAGCAGTCCCCTCTAACATGTCTCGTTGGATTGCTAGAATCACGTTCCTGGTTTCCCAGCTGCTTTTATTTGAGGATACTGTAAAAATGGCAATCTTTCATTTGCAGAGTGAGATGTAGCCAAAAGCTCTTCTTTTAATTATAGCTATTCATGCTGCTATGGTTAAGGGTCTGTCAGCGTTTTCATTATAAACCTTTATTTTCAAGGGTTTGTAACGTAGCAGTGAAAACTTGCTCTGGGCTAAAACTTGGCATACAAGGTTTTGAAAGTGCGCTTGTTTTCTTCCATTCTTTTTTCTTAAAAGGCACCTGAAAAGAGATCTCCATTTTCACCATTTTTACACTACTGTGTCTTAAAATAACCCTTTCCAGGTTTTTCTTGTATTTTTCTTGTCTGCTAGAAAGGTACTGGTAGCTTTTGATTGTTTTATTTACCTATGCTTAGACTGTTTTAAATAAGCTTTTTTTAAACCACATCTATTGTTATCATTATGATTATTTTGGTGTCCATATATTCAAATAGAACTATGACTTGGCAGGAGTTTTTGATATGTGGTGAGTGGATAATTGGAAACAAGATGCTACTTGCTGGCACTTCCAAGTATTTGATCTTCAAAGGGAGATTCAGTATGAAGTGTAAGATTGTATTTTAATACAGTCTCCTTTTTAAAAACATATGTAAAATAAACAGTAAACAACCAAGAAACTCCCCAAAATAAAAGTGCAAAGTGCTTCCTTCCTGTGTTTACTTGGAGCATTCAGCTTCTAGCTCAGACATAAGTTTTTTCCTTTATTCTTTGTTTCTGTTTTTAAGCAGTGGTTTAGAATCCTGGTGTTTTTTTTTTCTTCTTTAATGAGAGGTAAATGCAGGATGCTTGCCCATGTGTGTTTTCATTTGTTCCAAATCTCTCGCACTACCCATCATATGAGTGCCTCATGACACAAAAAGAAACCCTAGGTTAATAAAAACACAGGCGTTTAATGGATTTGACAGAACTCACTGTAAAAATGGACACAGAGAAATCTGCCGAGTGCCTCAAAACGGTCGGTTCTGGCATTGCAATATGTTATTCTTAAAAGAAGTGCTTGAAACATGTTAAAATGGCTTATTGTAATCAGGTATTGCTCTGACATGAGCTTTCTCTCATTTTCATCATCCTGGCATTTGGTTTTTGTAATATGTTAGTGCTGAGTTACAGAACTGTAAAATGCAAGTATATGCCCAGGTGTAAAATCACTGCTGTTACTCCAAGCATCTTTGCCTAGTTTCAGGGAGACTTGCTACTGATTCCCATAGGAGAAATGAGAAGCACCACAAACCTAATAACATATTAAACATTAATTTTATTTTGAAAACAATTCTTGTGTATTTATGTCCATTTGTATTGTTCTGCCAGCGTTGAAGGACATGAAAAGTTACTGAAAATTTCAGTGTGTAAATTTCATAAGCTCTACAGGAATACTAAACAGGTAAACCTGTCTCTAATTAAAAGTTACATTAATAATTAGGAGATGGATAACAGCAGAACTGGATGTTTCTGCCTGTTAGAGTGTGTCTAGCCTTGAGGTTGTGAAAGAAATCACGATAGGAATGGATTATCCAGTATATCTTTGCTATGGAAATGTATAGTCATTTGTAATTTTTTTTTTTTTTTTTTTTTTTTTTTGCATTAAAACAGCCTGTGGGAAGCTTTCTGAGACCAACAGAGGCCTCTCTCCCCCTCTCTGTTACCGTGTAAGTCAGCAGATAAGCTCAGGAAGAGAATAGAAAGGTCTTCCTCCCTCCTGTTTTTTCCCCCTCAGGGGTTTTAGTGTTAGTCTTTGTAAAATGTGTTTTCTGATGTTGAACTTCTGAAAACTGTATCCAGAAGAGTTTGCGTGAGCATGAGTCTTCTGTTACCCATCCCACCCCGTGAGTATATTTAGAGCTACCAGCTGTCATGTCCTGATAAGCACAGAGGGCAGCTCTGTGACTAAACCACTGAACTGAGAGACAGAAGATCTTAGTTTGGCACAAAGATCTCCCAGGCTTAATGAATGGCCATTAGGAAGTCATTAAAAGTTGGTATGAACCTTTGTTTACCTGTGTGGAAAGAGGAAATAATTCTTTCTTTTTTGACTTCACAACATGGATCTTATGCCTGGGGAGCAAGCATGCCTTGCTGTGCTTGACCTATGGGTTAAAGTATTTTTAGGGGTTTTTTGAAGATCAGTTATTTCGTTAATAAAACTGAGGTTTGAATGAGCGTAAAGAAAATCTAGTTTCTAGATACTTTAGAGCATCTAGAGCATCTAGAAGCAAGCACTGTTTTAGAATATAACAGCATTTTGAGAGGTTTGCTATGTCTAAATCCTTAAAAGTAATCTGTTACCATCTCCTGTGGAAATACTGGATGTTTTCTTAGCTGCAGTTGTTGCCTTAAGATGTGGCTCTGGTAATTAAAACTAGATTTCTTTTTCCCCTACTTCATGTGGGATTTGAGATTTTTTTTTTTTTTCCCCCCCTGCCCAAATTTTTATTGGTGTAAACCAATAGGGTTTATACCTTTGTCCTTTGTATTCTGATCTTCAAAGATGACTAGCTAAAACTGACATGTTTTGATTGAAGTCCTCTGCTCTGAAAGTATCACTATACAAAGGAATGAAACAAGAAAACAATGTGCACTGGAGCTGTATACCTAATACTTTGCCTGTAGAAAGTTCCTGTGTATTTCTAGCACTGGTTCAAGTTTGCAAGAATATTCGCTTCCACTACTCACTGTCCATTTTCTTGAATCAGTAGGTGGCCACGTGAGAGCTGAATAATTTATTAAAATCAATTTAATATTGGTGTCTAAAATGTAATAGAGAGCATATGCCTTAGAAGGAGGGCAACAAAGCTGTTGAAAGGGCTGGAAGGAATGTCCTATGAGGAGCGGCCAAGGACTTTGGGCTTGCCTAGTGTGGAGGAAAGGAGGCTGAGGGGCAACCTCATTGCTCTCTACAGCTTCCTGAGGACGGGATGTGGAGAGGGAGGTGCTGAGCTCTTCTCACAGGTATCCAGTGACAGGACACGTGGGAATGGGAATGGTTCAAAGCTGCACCAGGGGAGGTTTAGACTGGACATTAGGAAGCATTTCTCTACCAAGAGGGTGGTCAAACACTGGAAGAGGCTTCCTAGAGAGGTGGTTGATGCCCCAAGCCTGTCAGTGTTTAAGAGGTATTTGGCCAATGCCCTTAACAACATGCTTTAGCTTTTGGTCTACCTTGAATTGGTCAGGCTAGATGATCCTAGATGGACTAGACGATCGTTGCAGGTCCCTTCCAACTGAAAAATTCTATTCTATTCTAGAATCACTTTAAGAATAAACTGAAACAACAAAAGCTGTCAAAGGACCTTCTGATTGCTGATGCCCAAACAAAGCCAGCCTTAGTAGACACTCGAAACTAAAGAGACTCAAGTCTAGTACTTGGACATCAATCATGAAGATAGACAGCTCTGTCCCCTGTGCTACAGATTGAAACACCTTTCTGTCTTTCATCCATTGTATCCATTTTGTCTACCAAAAATTAATCCACATAAGCTTTTTGTGGCCTACCTGACAGTAGTACAAGACTCACTGTTGTGAAAGAGTAAATCTACCAAAAAAAAAGAAAGTAAAATCATATCCAGGTGTACTGAGAACCTGCTGGTTGGGACCCTGCCGTTGTTTAGAGAAATATGTGCTCCCTGAAGGACATAAAGCACAGATTTGTTTTCTGATGGAAGTGTCTGACTTCTGAAACTATTTCCCCCAAATTAACTTTCCTCTTGGTTTTCCTTCTTTTATTCTTCACACAAGGTGTGAGGATGGCTTTTCATATGGAATATTTTTTTTTTGTGGATGTTAAACAAAGAAATACTTTTGCCAATAAAACCATTATATGCAAGTAGCCTTCTAATCTCTTAATTTTGATTGTTTCTTCGTTACCTTACAAGATATATATTTCTTCTCTCTTTAGGATATCTCTTGTCAGATTTAAGGCTTATTTAAAATGAAAAGAAAGCTGAAGCAATTTTCTTTATTCCATTTCAGTCTCCTAAGGCCTATTTCCCCCTGGTGAGCTCATAGCAACAGGGGGGTTTAAGGGAATTCAGCTTTCTGCAAATTAATGTCTCACATCATGAAAATTCAGGACTTTTTTTATTCTATATCTTGAAAAAGTAATACAGTGAGTGCGAGTATTATTTCTTGCCAGCGGGTGGAAGATGAATGATTTTGTCACAGTTTTACTGCTTGATGAGCAGTGTCCTGAGGGTCAGGCTTAAGTCTGTGTCACTATGCTGCTCATTACTCTTGAGCTAAATAAGGGCTGATTGGATCTAAATTGCCTAGCACATGGGCCGCAGATGAGCTCAGTGAGTAGGGGATGACCTGCTATTCAGGCTGGGAGTAACCCCGGTGTGCAAATGCTGCATTAGAACACCGTGGGAGAATGAGAGGCTACCGACCGCTGCCAGCAAAAGAAATCGAAATGTAAAAACTCTTTGATGCTGCAGTGTTAGAATTTGAAATGTAGGAAGTGACAGGTTGATGGTACTTATCAGCTTTGGCTGGATTAGAGAACAGTGTCATCTTGCTTATATAATGACAGAAGAATGAAGCCAGCTCCCAACTACTTGGCGGTGCAGAGCTGCCGCTGTCAGAGTCGATGCTGCCTCCTACTGACAGTCTGCGTGGAAGGATGGAGAAAGTGGGTGGACAGCCAGGTGGGGAGGACATTCTCAGGCTCTCTAGCACACCGAAGTGCTCTCTCTGCCCCTGCCCATCTATTCCCTATGTTTCTGGTCTCTTCTTGTAGTGGAGAATCGCAAACCCGACCGATAAAATTGCAAGTGTATGTTTTGGGACGAGAGCAAGCCACTGTTGTCTTCAAGAATGGGTAGACGAGTCATCTATGTGCACTCAACTGTACATGCGTGTCTCTGCTTCATGCACAATATTTCCCTTTGTACTCTTCTCTCCATTGCTAGCCCCTGTGAAAGGAGGTGATCTCTGGAGGGGAGGATTAATTTGTGCCTGCGTGTTTTAAAGTAAGTTGACCTTTAAAGAGGAGAAAAAAAATCTGAATGAACACGAAGGAGAATCCTTATACTAACTGAACACATGATTATACTTATCTTAATAGAGGAAAACAAAAAGCAAGCAAAGCACCTGCCAGGTACTGAACACAACACAGATTGTAGTAGTTTGTGCAGTTCCAAAAAATTCAGTTCAGTGGTTCAGTAGAACAAGCTTTTTGGTTTTGTTCCTTCCACCTCCATCACTGGTGCTTTGGAAACAGCAATAGCTACAAGGATGATAAATAGCCACTTGCTTAATTTTTTTCCAAATTTGGTTCAGATTCTGTTACTGACAGCTGTGAACTACCAGCGTCAGCTTCTCTTACTATTAACTTATGGGACTGCCTTATCAGCAAAAGCAATTTGGTGCTCTTATGAAACCAGTGACTAAATGAAGAGAAGGGATGAATCTAAATACATTCTGTGGCTTCTGTTTACTGTTTTCTACTTCTTTGTTTTCTGATTATATATCATTTGATTCTTCTTCCCCTGGGATGCTTTTGCTCATGACGAAATTTCTTCTGGGACATAAACCACCTTCCAGCTTACTTGTTTCTGGGTATTGCAACAAAAAAAGAAGAAAAAAGACAACAGCAGCCTTACAACTACAAACAGGAATGAGAGAGAAAGTTTTCACGAAGAACATAATCAGTGTGAGGCTTCAGTGTTACTTGTATTATCTTAACTATCAATGGTATCCCTTCAGATCACTGAAAATGAGGAACTGTTCAGCACATCTCTTGTATTAGATGAAAATGAGTTACAGAGTTTGTCTGGGTTTGTATGTGGTCAAAAATTATAGGGTATTTCTCTGTGTTCCTATGGAAAGCAGGACCAGAATTTAAAGTCACTTTGGTGTGTTGAAAAAAAAAAAAAATCATCGGCGAAGGAAGTAGTGAAGGCCAAGTACTGAAATTAGGAAGGAGAAATGCTAATACATCATAAGGAATGCTTGGCGTGGCAGGCGGACTGTCAAAGTGTGGAGAGGTAGCATGCACCATGAGGCAAGAGAAACAGAGGGGATCTCCACATCTGGGGTTGGTTACAGTGAGGTAGCCACCATAGCTGTTACCTCATCTGTCTGTTCTGACCTTGCTTGTAGACTGTGTTGCCTGCTCCAGCACAGATGGCTGCAAGGTCCAGTGTTTTGTCCCTGCGCTAGCACAGTTTCTGCGTGGCGTGGGGAGGAAAACCAGAATTGTTTGCGAATGGTAGTTACTATACTACTATAATACTACTAATAGTAGTTCAGATCGATTCCCTGGTATCTTAAAAAGGGAGCGGGCGTGGTACTTATGTTTTTCACCTCTGTTTACATGGATATTTAATTACATGAATTTGTAAGACCATGGTGGCTGTAAGAAAATTTGAAATTTGAAATCTGTTTGTTGGCTAACTTTTAACAGTGACTTTCTCTTATGGACACAGCCTGTACGTTATTAGGAAGCAGGACACGTCAGTTTACAAAACATTAATGAATAAATTGAAAATTTGAGAGAGTCACAGAAGTGAATGATGAGAGTAGGGAGTTTGTAGAAGTTTGACGGAACTGCTTTTAGCTGGGAAAGGTTGAGAGAGGACATGCTAGAAGTTACCCACTATGTCAAAGGACATTGCAAAGAAGACAAGTTGTCTGTTGTTCCCTGTGCCAGTGAAGAAGGGATTGGCTTAACGTGGGGCAGAAGTTTAGTGTGGTTATTTAGAGTAGGCTGCAAATGTCAACACTTGCAGACTGCAGGAGAGAGTTGTGGAATTGAATTTCATTTTTTTTACTTTTTTAGACTTTTTTAGTCTTTGTAAGCTTACCAGACTGCTGAGATGAACTCCCTAAATGACTCTTGAGGTGGTACCCAGCCCTTCACTGATGTTTCTGTGATTTGATATTAAGGAGCGCTTGATGCGGCTGGTGATCGATTAGCAAGGATGCTTCCTAAACAGTATTCTGTGCTTTTTCCTTACAGAACAAAAACTCAATGAAATCAGAAGGTAAAGAAACCATACCTGAAACTGTAATCTGCCATAAAATTTAACTTTGGAAATCTGTCATTCATTTTGACTTGTAGTATCTGCACTCTTTTTCATTTCCCCTTTCTATTAGAGGCGAAAAAGTTGAACCTGCTTAGTGGTTTGGTATCCAACTAGTTCTTGGAATTTCTGGGGTGGGACTGTGAGGGTGGCTTGTACTGTGTGCGCAGCACAGTGGCTCTGCTGAAGAGGGTGCTGGGGTTTTGGTGGGTTTGTGTTCAAGTCTTGAAATTGGTCTAGAAAACTGCTTTGAAAATGACATTTTCTAAAGAAAGTTAATGGATACAGGGCATGTATGTGTGCGTCATCATGTTTTATTTGGCTTGGAGCAAGTCCAAGTGCCATTAATTGCCAGTGCCTAAATGCTCCAGCTTTCTTTCCAGTGGTACTAAACCAGGGACAATGAAAATGTGCCTAATGTGAAATGAGCCTGAAATAGTATGCCATCCTCCCTAAAAACAAAATGGAAAGAGTAGAGCATACTCTCCAACATGTACATTGTGCATCATCTCATGCTCTTGTGGGGGTCCCTTCCTGATGTTGTTTTTGGGAGGAACAAGAAGAGAAAGGTAGAAACAGTTTGTGGTTTACTTAGTTCTCTGGTAAGCTGAAGGCATGGTCTATTCTCTCTTCTTTTTCCCAACCAGAAGGCCCTGTTTATCTCTAATAGGGGTTAATTAAAGCCTTAGGGCAATGCTGAGACCCTGCCAATGGCTGGAAGGTACAGACATAATCGAGGCTGCAGCCCCTCACTGTAGGGAGCGGAGAGGTAACGGTGGGCTTGTCGCAGGCTCCGGTAATACAGCTGTGCTAATTCTTGCTGAAAATACAAGTGAACTTTTTTTTTTTTTTTTTTTTTTGTCAAATAGCTCTGTTCATGTATTAATTTCTGGCTGTTATCAAAGAGTGGTACGAAGTGGTTTAATGCATGTGCTTGCCAATCCATGCTAAGACACAGAAACCTTCTGGTTCTCTATATGGTAATGCAGGGGCTACACAGGCAGCCCCCGCAGGCCTTTATGCACGCAGCAGGAGCGTTCGCTGTAGCCGGGGATGTGTGTCATCTTTTATTGAGGGGCAGGAGAAGGGAGGAACAGGCAAGTTACACGTGTGCTTGCCAGGACAATGAGGTTTTCCTTCTACTGCTTTTTGCAGTATTGTTTTCCTTACAAAAAGTCAATAATGAGAATAAAAGCAAATATTTTCATTGGCATTCTTTGTTTTCCTGTACAGGAATATATTGATTAGCTGTCGGCGATGTGCGTTTGAAAATACTTCAGTAAGTGTTCCAGGTATCTACCTAAAATATTTTAAAGCTGCTAAAGGTTTGCTCCCAGGGAATTCCTCTGATTCACACCACACCTGTGGTAGGATATTCTACAAGAGCTTGATTTGGGGAGGAAATACTGTGTGTGTACACGTGTTCAGTGTGTTACATTTACGTGGAGTTTTGTATTAGGTACACAGGTGACATCAGAAAGTAAAGTACTGTGATCATCTCTTAAATAATAATTAACTATAGCACAGCGTGATTATCCTAATGTCATAGGGAGAGTGAATATATTCAGGCAATCAAGGGATTTTACAATGTAATTATTAGACATTGGGGAGATGTGACCCTGTTTAGGGTAACAGGGAGCTATGGTTAATTGATAGTAGGATAATCAAACTTTTACTGGTTTATTATTCTGGGACCCTAGGCTTTGCAAGAAAATGTGTGCATGTGCTTAGGAAAAAGAAACCCCAAATATATGAAAATACAAGCCTAAAAGTGAATCTTGAGGTTATGCTTGCATTACCTTGCTGTACGGAATTACTGGTATGATTATAAGTGCTGAGAAATCACTTATATTGTCTGTAAATCATCCCCATTTTACATCATAGCGAAAATCCAATACATCTTGATTCTGAGAATTTTGTGAAGGTATCTATTTTCCTAAGACATCAAAAATGACTAGTTTTTTCCAAGTCAAACTCAAAAATTGAAGGTGTTTTTTCCTGCAGCCAAGAAATCTTTGTTGTTTTCTTTCTTGAAAGAAAACCTTTGATATGTGTACAGTCTGAGCATTACGACAGAAAATACAGTTGATGCAGTCCCCCTTGAGCTTCATTGTCTCCTCCAAGTTTAGAACATGAGGACATAAAACAGAATTTCATTTCATTAGAGTTCATTATGAAAGGGTTTCCACTGCACTGCTGTGATACTGAACCTCTGGAATTTCTAATAACTCAACCTGCCCTCTGGAAGATTTGAAGATTAAGTATAGCATTGCTACTGTCTCTTACTGAAAGTTTTTCTCTCGTTCTTTTTTCCTTCTCCCCCCCTACCCCTCCCTGCTTGAAACTGAGTAATTTCTGAAAACTCTTCAGCAATCCTATCTCCATGTAAATTAATACTGTAAATTGTGCTGCTAGGGAGGGTGGAGGGAGTAGTAAGAGTGGGTGGGGGGAGAGAAGAATTAAAATCATTCCAATAAATGGTTTAATTTATGCCTCAGCAGTTAAGCATGCTCCTGGTTAACAGAAATACCCTTCAGCTACACAGGATTTGGGAGGGTTGGAGGGCACTCATTTGCACATAAATAGCCATTAACTGATAAATTCCCAGAGGTCTCCTGTTGCATGCTAGTGGTTCTGACCTACTTAGCTAGCTTAAATTTGTTTTACAGAATTATTATAATTCCATCCTTGGTACTTAAACTTTGTGATTAATGCATGCCTCACAATACAATTAAAGTATAATTACACAGTTTTACAGTTTGCTATCATGGTGTTATTATTATTACAAAGAGCTGGATTTTGCAAATATTAGAAGAATTAGGGTTCTGATACCCATCACTTTGCTGTTATTAAGTGATTATGTTAAATGGGACCCCTTTATGTCTGAAGAATGAAGTGGAGAGAGGGGAATCATTAACTAACACATCAGATGGTTTCTAAGTGATTGAGGAAGAGATGTGTGGTAGGTTTTTTTTACACATCTGTAGACGATAGGTGCAAATACCTTTTGTTCAGCTTTGCCAGCTGCCTATGACGTGCTCTAGCACATCTGTGCTTTAGTGCTTAAAAAGAGTTTTGTACTAAACATCTTATCTCTGTAATCTGTTAAAAATCATTTGCATGTGTTAGACATCTGATTTTATTATATTTCATTGAAGCTTTTTATTACAGGGACAGGTTTTTTTGGTACCCTTATTAAAAACATTAATGGCCAGATACAGTGGTCCTATAAGTCTGTGTAGTGTAGGTTAGGATGTGCGCGCAAAGACAATACAGAGCTTTCTCTTGTGCTCTGTAAACCCAGAGCAGTTCTCCATAAGGAATCCTCCGTCTTTCCGGCTTGTGCGCATGAATGTGTTATATATTTATACTGGCTGCAAATAACGGTAAGTCACAAACACTATTATTTTTACCTTAATTGTAAGGGTTACCTGGCCTCCCCTGTTTTTCTGGCCAAACTTAGTTCTGTGGGTACTGTTCATTCTTCAAGCAGTGATCCAAGAATCACTAATGTTACTTGCACGTAACCCAAAAATCACTGCTGTACTGCATAATTCTTCTTACATCCTTTTATTTTTTTTTTTGCCAGTGCAACTGCACCAGAAAACGTAGGTCTTTACATTAACAATTAGCAAATCAAAGAACTGAGAAACATTTTTAATAGTATTTCCCTGTTCCAATGTAAGTTACAAATCTAATTTTACTTTCTTTGTCTGTGAATATGTGTTACATTGCAGACTTCACTGGTGGGAAACGGAGCGGTTGACACATTTTTTTGAATTACACTTTCTGTTCTTCTAAAGCTCTTAAGGTTACTCTATAAAATGTTTTAGCTATAATTGCACAGTGGAAACTCCAAATGGTGTACAGAAATTGAATGTTGCACCCTCAAGACTTATTTGATCCTGTGTCTTGGATTTAATTTTTGCTTAGTTTGAAAAGACCTGTTGCTTTTGTGGTTTTCTGGGTTTTTTTAAGTTGTGCTTTTAACTTCTTTAACAAAGAAAATATTTCTTCCTTTTAATTCTGGCAAACACAAATAGTAAAGGGCAAATAGAAATATTTTTCTGAGAATGACTCTTTTCACATCTGTAACTTTAGTCTGTATTTATGCTACTGCAATGATATAATCTCTGCTTTCGCTATTATCATTTGCTGTCACTGAGCTCAGAAAACATTGGTCATTATTACTGATGCATGGAAGCGTGCGAGCAGGTAGCCAGTAATTATACTTGGAAGAATTTACTGTATTTCAGTGCTTCCTACTTGAATATTCGTGAATTGTTTTATTTCCAGTCTTTAAAAAAAAAAAAATACTGCATAGAAGTGATTTAAATCATTTTCACGTGGCACAGCAAAAATGCAAAGGCACATTACCAGAAAGAAATGGTCAGCAATAAGAGCTGTTTTGCAAAGTTGGCTTGCAACAACTACCATGCTATGTGGAGAAAACGGTGATCCTGTAATAATAAGACTAATGAATTCAGAAATCAATTGATTGAACTGGCTCTGGGTAGATTATGTGCAGGCTTGCTTCAAGGAGAGGAATTTATGAAATGTTTGCCGCATCCAGCAAGCACTGCTGCTATAATACAGCTGCCTCCTCAGTGGTTTGCTTTGATCCTGTGGAATGAAAGGACAGGAGGATCAGCTCAGGTCTAAATGAGATTACAGCTGGTTCGGCAGCTTATCTGGTCTAATGCCAACTAGTGTGGCTTTGCACGTCCTAAGGGGTTTACAACAGAAACTGTTTATTGAGTATCATCGGTTTACTCAACACAAGCAGGCTAATCCTTCCCAGCCTCAGCATGTTGTAGGATTGTGCATGAGCCAACCCAAAAGCTGGTGTAGCCAGGGCCTCCAGAGCCCTTTGTCTCGCTTCATATTGATTTTTTACCTGTGTTAAAGACAGTAAAAAATAAAACCAATAACCAGCCCTATTGTGAGCAAAAGGTTAATCTGACCTAAAATCTTACAAAAGCATCTTTTAACCCTAGAAGGGATGGCAGCCTTTCTCTGACTTCACTCAAGGGATTTTCTAGTTTAAGGTTTTGAAGAGCAAAATAGGAAAAACAGCTTAAACATTTAACTCTCTCTGTCTTGCAAGGTCTCTGAATGCTTCCAGCAGCTGCATAGAAAACTTTAAGCAGTTATTTCTGACATTATTAACATTGTGTCATCTATCTGTGGTAGGTGATGCTGTGTAGCAAGGACATGGTATGCTGAATGTAGGCAGAGAAGTAGGAGCTGGTAGGCATCCCCAGGCTCGCTGGTTTTGTAGTGGTTTTTATGTAAAAACATCAGAAAATGCCTTCATCAGCTGCTTTGTCAAAAAAAAAAAAATAAAAATTGTGAACTAAGCGAGTGGAGGGCATCTTAAGGAATTCAAAAAAGTACCAAACAGGCCCATAGTAGCAGAATGTTTTAAAAAATTATGTGCTGCAAGTTTTTAAACAACACTCCTTTCTGTTTTGATATGAAATACAATGGAATATTCGATATAATAATATTTTATTGAGCATGTTTCCTGTCTGAGGTGAGTCTGTTTTGGAAGACATTGCAGTGTGTGTCAGATTATTATAAATCAAATGTTTTTTTATAGTACAGAGAAAGACTAGATTAAACTCTAGGAAGCCTTGCAGAGTAGTAGTAATACATCTGCTCTGAAAAGAAACACAGTAAGTTATTGAATCTGCATTGCTGGAATTATGTAGGAATTGATTAGATACCTGTGTTTGTATACTGTGCATATTATTGGGAGTAATTAGATCAGTTCCGCTGTGATGCAGGGAAGAGAATTTGGTGACACACCTGTCATCGACTGCATGTGGCAGACTTAAGCTAGAAACTGTTTTGAAGACTGTTGAATACTATCTAAAAGAAAAGATGGCAGTAACTTGAGGAATTATGAATGGCAGTTTTCTGTTTACTTGGCCTAATTGGAATGAATGTATTTTAAGCTATATGTAAGCAAAGAGGTTACCATGGATACTGTGGAGGCATTGTAAGTGTTGTGTGGAGAAATTGCTAAAAACGATGTTTATCTTTAACGCAAACTTTAATAATACTTAAGCCTAATGGACAAGATGTGTACAAGTTTAACATGTAGTATTTATCCAATCATTTGTATTTTATCAATTCAGGCCTTAAAGCAATAGGTTGATCTCGGGTAGTATTACACTTTTAGCACATCTGGAGATAAAAGCTATTGTTGGTGACTGGTTAAAGTCTCTTTGTTCAATCGTCTGAACAGTGCAAATCAAAGCATTTTGCTAGACTGTGAGAAGTTTTGCCTGGATAATGCTTCCCACACGCAGGTCACCAAATAAATGATGTGCGGGGTTTTACAGCATAGCTGGCGCTGGAAGTTAAGTGGATGTCCAGTGGAAGAACTTGTAAAATATTTTCCTGTTAACATGACCAGGCAGAATTGACGTTGGTGATGGTAGCTTTAATCTAATAAACTATCGGTTCCTAACAGTGATTTTTACTGTGTTTCAGAGGGCATGATGGTAAAAGTTTAGCAACCCTACTGTTCTTCCTGGATGACAGAAGACTAGCTCTACTGTCTGTATTACCAAATGTCGGGAATGATGTTAGTAGGGGATGTTTGGTACCCAAAGTAATCTCCTTCAGTAAAAAGATGTATTAGACAAACAGCATCCTTTAACACAACAAATACTCCATAAAGAAGAAAATTAATTTTTCAGGAAGGAAACAAAATGCTTTGTTTTGGAATTTGGAAACAAGTTACTTCATTACCTTGAGTACAGTTTGCCCGCCTTCCAAAATCTCTTTTCTCTCCTGGAGAGAAAGATTTTCCTAAACCGCTTACAGTATATGACTGCCAGCAGGTTGCTAGAGAGTATCCATACGCATATAGTTTTTGATTTTCGGCAAAGGCAGCTAGAGGAGCTGAAGTGAGAGTTTCATTTTAAAAAATAAAAGCTTTATTTGAATTCCAGTTCCTCTCTGTTTATAGTCTTGTTTTAAATTTAGAGAAATGCAGAAATCTTGAAATATTTTCTCAGGCTTCCTACCTGAAAAAGAAGAATGGCATGATACTAATAATGTTACACATGTTACATGTGTAGTGGTCAAGACAGGTATGTAACTGGCAATTATATTCAGAATATAATCAGAATATAATCTCTGAAGAGATAACTGTGGGTAGTAGTACTTCTAATTTGTTTGTTTTCAGTATTGGGGGGTTATATTTTGATACTGTTCCTCTCCCTCCCCTCAGGACTTTGTGTAGTTATCCTCAGAGTCCATTTCCCATCTCCTGGTCAGATCAGGAAATTTCAGCGGGGATGATGCCGACTTAACATTTGAATTTCTGCAGTCAGAATGGCTATTTTACCAGTTTCTCTCTGTTGTCTTGGTACTTCAGTCTGGGTGAGAAAATGCTCAATGAGAGAAACTGCATTTCTAAACCTGTGCTAGATAGAGACAGACATGTGAGAGATGTGGTGAAGTTGACCTCAATGAATTTGTTTCAAGCAATTTGCCAAACTTTGTTTTTTTTCGCATTCATCTTTACATGACCATGAATTTACCATCACACCTCTCAAATTGTAAGCTTTTCCAAAGTGATCTGTACACTTTTGATCTGTTTGAAGGAAACGCTGTGAGCTTAGAGATCCGCTTTAGTACAGTGTGAGAGCGTCTGTTCCCCCGTGTGAGGAGTCTGTCAGCACAGGGAGTCCATTAAACTACTGGGCTCTGAATTGTATGAAATCATCTATTTAAGGTCAATCTCTTAAACTTGAGATATAGATATATATTTAAGATACTTTTACTATGTGAAAAATTACTTTTTTAGAAAGTGGAAACAATAGCTTACAGAAGATGTGAACCTGTCCCATCATTATAATTCCCTGTCAACTGGTGTTATTCTGATCTGAGAGTCCCATGGAAGAGCTAAAGGCAGGATTTTGGAAATGACTGTACTTAAAAACGGGTTTCAGTACTGGCCTTTCAGAACCAGGCAATTGGCATTCCAGTCACACTGCATAGTTATTTCTCATGGAATTTTTTTGCAAACAAAAGACAGCAGGGAATTGGTAAAAAAGGCTTAGCTTGTAAAAATTCAGAAAGTTTGTTGTATCAGAGTCCAGGTCATTGTATAGCTATAGACAACCGCACTTCATTGCTCTCCTGGTGTTCTCAAAGAATGTGTTACAAGTAAATTATGTTGTATAAGTAAGCAGCACAAGAAAAACACTGAAATACTGATTTAAGTCCAGCAGAGGACCACCAATATGATTAGGGGTCTGGAGCACATGTTCTGTGAGGGGAAGCAGAGAAAACAGAGTTTCTTCATCCCTAGGAAAAGAAGGCTTGGATTGGGGGGAGGAGAAGGCATTTTATTGTTTTGTACAACAGTCTAATAGGGGGGTTATAGATAAGATGGAATCGGACCCTTCACAGAGGTGTATAGTGGTAGGACGCAATGAACTGAGGTTGTGATGAAGGAATGTTTCATTAGAGATAAGGGTAAAATTTTGACAGGATAGTCAAACATTGGAACAAGTTTCTAAGTTTTTAAAATTCCCCGCCTTAGGGTTATTCAAGACTGGCTTTGCTTTGAGCATGGTTGGACAAGGTGACCTCTGGAGGTCCCTTCCAACTTATATTTTTCTGTTACTCCAGCTCTTAATAAAAAAAAAAAAAAAACACACCACAAAATAAAATAAACAAAAAGCCCCACCCCCCAAAAAAACCCCCAACACCTAAACCCACAAACAAAAACCAGTCAAACAGAAATCCTGTTTAACACACAATTTCTAGAAGGTTACAAATTTCAGAAGTTTTGCTCTAACAGAAGATTTTTCTGCAAGATACCCATTTGCAATCTGCAGTTTTTTCACTGCAGCATTTCTCCTTTATTTCAGTTTCTCTGATTAAACTGGCATTCTGATTCTCACTATTAATTATATTCACAAGTGATGCATTTTTTTTTAACAATGTGGAATGTTTCCATATACCTTCATGAAGGTTTAGAGCCAGCAATGTGGCTGTGTTGTCAAAGGCGACTGGTGTTCTGGGCTGCATTAGGCAGAGCACTGCCAGCAGGTGGAGGGAGGTGATCCCTGAGGCCACTGCTGAGGCCACACCTGGAGTGCTGGGTCCAGTTTTAGGCTCTCCAGTACAAGAGAGATGCTTACATACTGGAGAGAGTCTAGTGAAGGGCTACAAAGATGATTATGGGACTCGAGCATCTCTCTCTTGAAGAGAGGCTGAGAGAGCTGGGATTGTTCAGCCTGGAGAAGAAAAGGCTCAGGGGGATCTTGTCAATGTACAGAAATACCTGAAGAGGGGGTACAAAGAGGATGGAGCCAGGCTCTTTTCAGTGGTGCTCAGTGACAGGACTAGAGGCAATGGGCACAAACTGAAACACAGGAGGTTCCTCCTGAACATCAGGAAACACTTTTTTCACTGTGAGGGTGAGCGAGCACTGGTGCAGGTTGCCCAGGGAAGTTGTGGAGTCTCCATCCTTGGAGATATTCAAAACCTGTCTGGACATAGTCCTGGGTAACTGGCTCTAGGGTTTGGACCAGATGACCTCCAGAGGTTCCTTCCAACCTCAGCCATTCTGGGGTTCTGTGATTTCTCAGCAAGAATGAAGAATGTGGGTTTTGTACTCAACGGTATGTATTCAAGGCAGGATTGTGGCATATAATACTAGGCTATTTTTTTGATGTGTGGCATCTTTCTAGAACTTTGCAAGCAAAGAGCTTGGTCAGAAGGCCTTGACAGGGTTGTGTGCATCTTGCTTTTGAATATTTTAAAGAAAGGTGGTCTTTAGCAGGGAGCAGATGGTGCTAAGTCAGCTGATTTGCTGTGACCCTTGAGTCCCTGGCTGTAATTCCATCCTGCTCTGATGGCAAGAATGAAGAGCTGTCATGGGAAGGTTGTTAAAAATGATCCTGTGTACCACCAGTAATTTGCTGTTTCCAGCTAAAAAAACATAACAGCTAATACTGTCTGTTTTCTGTATGACAGATACTAGCATTTATGTCCCTAATAGGCTATGAACTTGAATAAAGATCATCTGAAGTGATCTAGACGTCCTGTTGTATCAAATATAAAATACTTTGGAAACCAAATTTAGTCTCATATTAAATAGAAAAAAGGAAAATAAATTACGTGCCTATAATTTAAAGTTACAGAAGTATAATTGGATTTCTCAGTAATTTTCCAACAAGTCTTTTCTATAAAAGATGACCCCTGTTTAAAACAAATAAGTGAACAAACCCCTCAGAAGCAAAGGGTGAAGTGTCTCTCAGTCAGGGCTGATCGAAGAGCTCCCAATGACTCCTGCGAGACACCCCACCCCCATCAATGGTGGATAAGCATGTTTTGTGGTTTTCTTTTAAACTCTCATCACGTGAGGTGATGTGCCTGCAGAACATGTCCTCATGGCTGAATGGCTGCCTCTGGTAAAGAACATGTTTCAATCGAGTGATGAACATACTTTGGATCATACGGTGGGGAGGACTTAGCTTCTACAGGTCAGGTTATATGGCTCACAGCTCACTAGCAGCTCTGAGAGGACGCTTGCGAAACAGTGCAGTAGCAGCTGAGACACGTTTACTGTTCTGAAGTTTTGCATGTGGTATGGGAATTTCTTGGGGAATTTTGTCTGTCTTTGATCAAACCTAATTGTAATGCCAGTCTGTTACAAAGATTGCTATTCAAAACAAGGCTTTTAAGAACTGAAGTGGAGCTATTTTAAGTTCTGTGAAATGACAATGATTTAGAAATACTAAGTTTGGTTTAGGTGAGGTTTATGTAAGTATGTGAACTAAAAAAGGGAAAACAACAGCTTAAGATAGTCTAAATTTCAAATGTACCCTGTCCGGTTTTTCTCCCTTTGTTTTTCTCTATTTGTTCTTTCAGAGGATTAAAAAATCCTGAATCTCACCTATGCTGAAAGTCTGCTTAGGCAAACTAAATGTCTTTTTAAGTGTTTGTTTTTTCTGTGTTGTTTGTTGAAAGAGCTGAGCACTGACTTACCTGTTTGAAGCAACAAGATGACTCCCAGTGCCTTGACCAGTGCAGAATCTTGCTGCGGGTGCTTGGCTGAGATCTGTGAACAGCTGAGCCCTGCTGCTGAAGTGAGTACCTGGATTGACTTTATGGGGACTGGAGATTTTGGGACAGCAAAGGGTCACTGCGTGTGTGTGTGTGTGTTCCAGTTTATACCTTGCATTAAAGATGCAAAGGAAAGTGAGATCTTCGTATATGCCTGTGTAGTACAGGGGAGATGCTAACCTGGCTGAATACCAGTGAAGGTAATGAAGGAAAATTGTGGTTGGGCTCAAATCAGCTGTCCGTTCTCCCAAGACTGTTCCACAAGCTGAAACGTGAACTCGTTGCACTGAATTAACACAGGTTATGTTGTTGTTGCTGCTCTTGCAACCTTATCGTAGTTAAATGTGGTTAGGAAAAGACAACAGCTCTCTGGCACAGATTTGCTAGGGTGGCTGAAGCAGATGTAATATTCCCTCCCAGCAGACCTAGCCAAAGCAGGCTAGAGCTTTGTTGCTTGCATTTAAATTATGGTCATTACAACTTGTCTTTTCGGTGATGTAGTTAAACCCTTTGAGAAGGGTTAAGGAGAAAGTGCTAACTAATATTCTGCAGCTCTGAATACTTGGCTTTTCTGTACCTTTGTGTTTTAGGGTTGTGTGTCTGTTCTTGTTAATATCTTTACTTTGCCTTTGAGTATAGTAAAGATGTTGGGGATTTCTTGTTCTCCCTGTATATTTTAAAAGTATTACTGAGCACACACAACATGCTGTCACAGTGAACACAGGGTTCTCTATTACTGTGCTTAGCTATAGAGAGGATTATATTAAACTCTGTAACCTTGCTGAAGCCCCTTTGTACATTGCTGCTATATTGATAATCTTCACATGATTCAGCTGCAGTTGAAAACCTTTTATTCACAGCATTAACACTTTCCATCCCAGTGAAGATGAGAATCTTTGATGTCAGGAGATGAGCTCTTTGATGTGCAGATAATTTTTATTTTTAATTAGTGTAGTCCTGCAGATGTTGCTTTGGACACTTTTTCACTTGGGCATATACAGGGAATACTCAAGCCTAACCATTCAAAAATGGATAAAACAATTTATTGATGAATGAATTAGTGGTTAACTAAGGGACCGTTATGCTGTTTGCTTACAAAATAGCGAATGCTTTAGGAAAATATTTGTGTTCTAAAAGAAATCCACGATAACATTTCAGAGTAATTAAGAAAAACATTTCTTAGTGTTCCACATCTAAAAATAAGCAGTATTACCTACATATCAGTAGACTGAAGGAGAATATAAAATGTGTTGACATTTTGTATCTATGATGAATGCAGACCTGTCAATGAACAGCTTTCCTCTAAAATATGAAGTTAAATATGTAGAAAAATCATTGGAACGTACTGCCCCATCCTCAATATTGCACATTGTAGAATCATGATTTTGGTAATGCTTGCTTTACCTCTCTTTAAAGTAAAGGGAATTCAGCCAGTAAAGAAGAATTTCAAGCTTCACTTCCTTTTTCTTTGTCTGTGATTTTATTTTATGCTAGTTGTTTTCCAAATACCTGCTGTTTCTTGTCATTTAATAAGAAGTGTTTCAGGTAGACTGGTGGCCCATTTTTCCATGTACTTAAGACCTTTATCAAGCAACCAGTACAAAATTCTTTCAGGTGCTTATATGACAGCTTTCACTTGCATCTCATGATTATGGCATCTGTTTGACCTGGATCATTGCCAGTCTCACTGCATCCACAGTCATCTGAGAGAGCCAGGACAGGACAGGCTGATCACAACATGTTCCAGGTCTCTCTTCTGCCATACAGGGCATGGGGGAAAGGTCTCTGCAGGAGAAATGTGATGAAAGAAGTGGTGTAATAGAGGAGGGAGAGCTGGGTGTGCTTGGAGGTCACTTCATTTCTGGTTTGGTTTTTCTTTTTTTTTCTTTCTGAGTTTAACTTTTCAGCAGTTGCTGTCTGTCCACTTTCCTATATGAAGGATTTCCACATTTCTTCCTGCAAGTCCTTGAGTTTTCAAATAAATTTTTTTAATCCTCTCGTCTCTGCCAATTCTGTTGGTGGTATCCTGGGAACTTTTACTGCTCTCCAGTAAAGGGCAGGCATGGCCAGGCTAATACTGCTTTGGACTTTGTGCAGCTTTTGCCTTCCAGTAGAAAAAAGTAAAGTGAATTGCACCTAGATATTGAGTTGTCTTTGTCACTCCAATGTGCTACTTCCTTCTAAAAGTCCAGAAGATGAACTTTCAAAGAATGAATATACTTAAAGTTTCAGGGGATGGCCGTGTTCAGAAATGCTGCAGCTTGACAAAGTAATATCCTTCACTGTGAATGCTTGGTTTGAAAACTTTGAAGTGGATTAGGTCATGGTCGCTTTCACCAGTTTTAGTGATTCCTTGATTGGGAAAATCAAGCAATGAGAGGTAACTTTGCTGGTTATATATCCTAACATACATACTGTTGTTTCCATATTGCTGTGGAAAAGACGACTGTCTTAAAACCTGAGACTTTCAGTTCACTTTTTTCTGTGCTGCATGCTGTTTGTAGTGTTGCATTAAAATCTAAACAATTTAGTGAAGAATGTAGACCTACCAAATTCCTCTGTATTAATTTCGGACAGAGCCACGTTTTCTGAATCGTACTTCTCTAATGAAGTAGCTGCCAAGCTGTGTATTACAGCATCTGCTGTTTAAAAAAAAAAAAAGTTGGGAACACTGACTTAAAACTTGACTAGTGTATGTTTTCCATTTTTGCTTATTATGGGGTTAGTTGCAGTGGTTATGTTTTGGGGGTTTTTATATAACCTTAAACTTGGAAAGCTTTATAAAGGGTGCTGGTTTTTATTTACTTTTTATTTTATGTCAAAATGTAATGTAATCAAGTGCTTTTAATTGTGCAGTTGATAGACTTACTTGTAGACGATACATAAAGCAAACCCCAAACAGATGTAGTCAAAAAATGTATTTGCTTGTGAGAATATTAAAAAAGTTAGAAGAGCTAGATTCCTTAGCTGTTAATAGTATAATTATTTAATTACTGACAACTTGCATCATCTGTACTAATGCACACTCCGGTAATGTGAGAAAATATTGCTGCTGCTGTACCTGCATTAT
>NW_009258727.1:3483056-3488567 GCF_000687185.1 Egretta garzetta | reverse complement strand
TAGTGAATATACCAAGTAGTGCCTGAGAAATGAAGCTTGACTTTAGTCTTCAAATCACCAAAAGGAAAAAAGTAGTTGTTTAGTGGTTAACTGTTCTTAAAATATTTGTTTCTTTGAAGAGCTTTATGTAATTTCCTGAGTAGGTTTGGTAATGAGTGAGGATCATTTAGTTTAAGGTATTTTCTGTTGGTATTATTTAACTTCAGAAGGTGACCCTGAGTTAAATTGCAATATGTGATTTGAATGCCCATGGGCTGCCCTTCATTAGTTTGATTGGGGAACATTATCTGGATTTCTAATATACATTAATTACTCTGCTTATATAAATTGTCACATTAGAAGCTTCTTAACTATTGAGTCTGTTCTGTCAGTGATCCACTAACAATAGGAATATACTAGGCTCTTCCACTGAGATTTGAAGATTTGTGTCATCAGTGAAGGAATTGGTATGGCTGTTTAAACCTACTGTATCTTCAGGAGGAAAGAGTATGTGATCTTCTACTCAGGCAGTGATTGATGTGTGGTAAATTGAAAGGATCTGATCAATTAAAGGAACATAATGCAAAATACAGTTCAGGATGTTTAGCGGCAATGTTTTCCTGATGTACATGTGGAAAGGACAGAAAACAGTATGGTTAGGATTTTTGGCTGGAGGAAGGTGAAGAGTCTTTTAGCAATGGCTAGCTAAGGTTTTGCAGAGAAACTGTTGTAGTTCCGCCCCCCGTCACCCCCTCCCCCCATATATAAACAAGTCCTTTAAATTATGGTCTGAAGCCCCTCAGTCCTATAGTGTTATGGTGGTTTAGGCTTCTCTTGACCTTTACTCCTGAGCACTAGGGCCATCTGCCTGCTGGCCAGCTCCATTCAGAAGATCTAGGAGGGTACCAGAACTAGGAATTCTCCTGCTGTCAAATGGTGTAGGGGTCTTCCAGGACACAATGTTCTGATGGCCTACAGTAACAGGTCCAGCTTGAGCAGCAACTTGTTTGTTAGGTACAGCATGCGTGTCTTATGAAACAAACCACTCCTGCCTCCTATGTGGGACTTTGTCTACTGCTAGCCTAGAGAAAATACGAGGTGAAGGACTGAATCCAGTGTGTATCTGGTGGGTCCAGAGACATCTGATTCAGTGTCATGAAGAACAGAAACCTGTGTGCTTGGAGCCGTTGTAGAGTCCCACTGCTGAGGATGCATACTTAAACATATTTGGTTTGGGTCATTTTTGGGGTGTTGTGGGGTTTTCTTTGTTGTGTTTGGATTTTTTGTTTGTTTTTCTTATAATAACAGGCAACAGATGGTCTGAACAATTAAATAACTGTCACCTAGTGGTTAGTACGTAATACAGGGAAGGAAGAGTGCCATGGGTTCCCATCCTTGTTCTGGGATTTCACATTTTTATTCAGTGACTGACTTTATGTAAAACTCCCAGTCCAAGAGCAGAGCCTGATCCCAAAACCAGTCCATCAAAACTGGACCTGGGTGCCCTCCACCCTGAGGCTGTGACTTATTGAATAACTGTCACCTAGTGGTTAGTACGTAATACAGGGAAGGAAGAGTGCCATGGGTTCCCATCCTTGTTCTGGGATTTCACATTTTTATTCAGTGACTGACTTTATGTAAAACTCCCAGTCCAAGAGCAGAGCCTGATCCCAAAACCAGTCCATCAAAACTGGACCTGGGTGCCCTCCACCCTGAGGCTGTGACTTATTGGTTGTTTTAAGGATTTTTATTTAAAAAAAAAAAAAAAAAAAAAAGTGTAGTCCAGGTTTTAAAATGAAGGTAGCTACTGCTGCACTTTATGCAGCCTGCTTTTAATGGCAGTGTAGGTTAACAGTTGGACTTGATGATCTTAAAGGTCTTTTCCAACCTAAACGATTCTATGATTCTATGCTTTTCTTGGTGAGAGTTAGCCACGATCAGCTTTCTGGGCCCCAGCTGGCTGCGATTTTGCGTGAAATGCTTAGCTGAGGGCATTTGCATAGCTGAATTGCAGGCACCTAGGGGACTTCCCAGTCAAAAGAGGGTGATCTGACTAAGTGAGAAGTTTGACAACTATGGTTCAGGAGTCTGAGATCTGTTTGTGCCCTGCTTTTTAACCATTGCATCCCTTTGGATCTCATCCAGCGTCTAAGTCATGTCACTTTGCGTATGCATCATGTTGTTGTGCCTGGTGAAGTCATGTTGTAACACTGACGTGTACGATGTTGTGCAAGTCTGTGCTATGAACAGCTTAAGCACAAATGGATGAATGAAAGCATTCGATAAAAATCGTGGATGTTAGAGTACTGAAAAGCATCCCTCTTCCCTTGTTGCCCTCCCCTACCACATCACACCAGTCAGTGATCGTCATACGCATACATAACCAGGCATATCATTCGGACATCCTTTTCGCAGTGAACGTTTAAACATGCAGTTTATTGTGGATTATTGAAGCAAAGTAAACTGAAGGAAGAATACTGAAACATGATTTAATAAATACTGATCCGATGGGGGCATGTTAGTGTTTGATAATGCAGTATCATGATTTTTCCAGTTCTGTTTGTACAGTCAGCAGTACAGCTCTGTAGTGGTGGTGATGCTATCATTGTGGCTTACACAGTGCTGATGCTTTCATTATAAACTGTGGGATTTTTTTTTTTCAAATGATTCTTTTAATGGATGGGAAAAATTACTTTTGGCCTTCAGTTTCTCATGTTGCTCATCTTTCTCAAATCTGCTTTTTAATTCCATAAAGGTGGGTTAAAATTCTGTGCTCTTTCAGGATTGGGGTTTTTTTGAGTTATCAAAGAGTGAAAGGGCTGCTGCTCAAATATGAAGAAACTTTGTGGATACTTTGTACGTATATTGCAGATATGGAAACAACTTAAATTATGAGATTCTGATTTGAGGTGGGATTACTTCTGTCCAGTTGCTACTGCAATCATACCAGTCTCAATATACTGGGTGCTATGTAAAAGGACATAAAAAAGAAATTGTGTCCCCAAGAGCTTAGAAACAAATTTTATTAAAGAGTACTTTGTTGTCTAAATCAGACTTGGGTAGAATTTTGTCACCTTCCTTCATGCATGTTTCACAGAAAAAGCCTGAATGTGGAAGTGTCTGAAAGTCTGTAGGTGACTTCGTTTTAACGACTGAAGTTCCCCAAGTACCTAAACTTGTTTCCCCAGAGACACTAAGGCTGTTCTTACAGGCCTTAGCTGTTTAGCATCCAGCTTAGGCACTTTGAGGCCATAAACCAGATGTTTTAGCACTTAAAATTCTTGTAAGCGTGCTGTCAGTGCACCTACTAAACAGGCTGATAACCAAGAGTTGAGTGCAGAGCTCTGCAACCCAGCTTACTTGCATTCAAAGCCATGGCCAAGAAAAAGAAGGTTCACCTTTTTACATGTTGGGTCAAGTGGCCACATCATTCACCAGCCATGAGAAAGCCAAAAGCCTTTGCTATGAGATGCCTGAAACCCACATCTACAACTTTCCGCCAATCGCTAAGCATGGTTAGTCTGGGCACTTTCTTTCTGGGGGAGCTGGGCCACTGTGGAACACCTGTGGAGCTAGTGTGCCACCTCTGTGGATCCAGATCCATTTCATTTTCATGAATCTGCATGTATAAGAGAGGTAGGATCATACAGTTTTACCTTGGCACAGCTCCATGATACTGCATGAAAGCAGGCTTGAACCCAGATGCAACCGTTTTGTCCTTGCCTTTGAATGCCAGTTTTGTAGTCCATACTTAAACTAGCTTTTCTTTTTTGAATGTTTCAAAAAAAATCTGTATAAAAGTAATTAAATTGCTCTAGAAAAGTGTTCTCCTTCACACTTTGTATTATATTTTATGGTAGTATTACAGGTTATGACTTCAGAAGTGTACATCTATTTAGTGTAAACTGCATATTTGAAGCACAGACATAATAATAAGTAAACACTTATGAACAAATTACTAAGTAGAAGTTGAACAGTGAGTTTGTCAACGTGGGAGTTCATATCCCTATGGATCAATGAAAGAAGTGCTATGATTGCTGTTTTCTATAACTATCATGTAGCTAAATGGCATAATAGTTAACTAGTTGAATGCCCATAGTAGATTAATTTCAAAGGCATATGGAGGGCACACAGGGATCTTTTTCAGCTTAATCTTGGATAGGACTAGTTACTGGAAATGTGTGTGGCTTCTGCTGAAACTTTATTGCCAGTTCTGGTCACCGTAAGAAGCAACAATTCTGGTGGAACAAAAAGAAGAAATGTGTGGCGGTATAAAAGAAGTATTGGTGATTTATGGCATTTGAAGCAAGTTAAATTGCATGAGTAATTTTGAACTAAATTCTGAAATGCTGCTTGGGAAATACTGTTTGGTCACTGAGGCTGAGTGGACTGCTGTCTAGCAGAGATCTTGGAGTTTTGTACCTGTAGCAGTAGCACAGATTTTGAGTGTATCACTGCAGTGCGATTTATACAACCACAGAAAATATGACTGGATGGATTTCTACAGAAAAGCCCGATGTTTTGACGTAGAATAGTGCTGTATAATTTCTTTGTATTGGCAAGTAAGAAGGGAAGGGAAGCCAAAACACCTTTCTGTATGAAACTGAGTAGTGTCAACACTGGGACTTTCACTTTGTGTTTTATTTTAATGCCATCATTGTTGTGTAATGTGTTGCTAATCTATTCAGCAGAAACTAATACTCTTTTCATTCTATTAATGTGGCTTTTGATTTTTGGGAGACCTTAAGATGATAATTTTATTGTTGTGCACATCTCTGAGTAGCTGACATCACCTCTGTGTCTGGGGTTTGCTGAGAGAACCTAAAGCTCTTCTGTCTTCTTCACTGAAATCAAAAGTCTTACTTGATTGTTCTCTGCATCAGCTAATCTCTGTATCTCTTAATTTCTTTATGCTGAAAACTTCATAGCTACCCCATAGTTGAAGAAGCCTCAGCTTCCCCCCAACCACTTCTGTTGTTGTTACCACCTCTACAGCAACAATAAAATATGACCAAAGCACAGTGTGTTTGCTGCCAAAATATCAAAATGAGAAACTGTGTTGATAATCTTACAGTGATGCAAAAAGAGGGAGAATGTTTGGAAGGGATATCTCCAAGTTCAAGTCTTATTCAAGTCCATTGATCTGCAGAGAGCACAAAGCCCCTATTCATAGAATCATGGAATGGTTTGGGTTGGAAGGGACCTTTAGAGCTCATCTAGCCCAGCCCCTCTGCAGTGAGCAGGGACATCTTCAACTAGATCAGGTTGCTAGAGCCCCGTCCAGCCTGACCTTGAATGTTTCCAGGGATGGGGCCTCCACTACCTCTCTGGGCAACCTGTTCCAGTGTTTCACCACCCTCATTGTAAAGAATTTCTTCTTTATATCTAGTCTAAACCTACTCTGCTTCAGTTTAAAGCCATTACCCCTTGTCCTGTCACAGCTGTTCCTACTAAAAAGATTTTCCCCATCTTTCCTATAGGCCCCCTTTAAGTACTGAAAGGCTGCAATCATGTCTCCCCGCAGCCTTCTCT
>NW_009258727.1:3480100-3483040 GCF_000687185.1 Egretta garzetta | reverse complement strand
GCTTCTTTTGATGCAGCCCAGAGTACAGTTGGCCTTCTGGGCTGTCAGTGCACATTGCCGGCTCATGTCCAGCTTTTCATCCATCATTACCCACAAGTCCCTCTCGGCAGGGCTGCTGTCAATACCTTCATCCCCCAGCCTGTACTGATACTAGGGGTTACCCCGATCCAGGTGCAGGACCTTGCACTTGGCCTTGTTGAACCTCATGAGGTTATTATTACCTGTATTTGAATCTGAGTGTGATGATGCTTTATTTCGTTTTACTTGGTCTGACTTTTCCTTGAAAGAACTGATGTTAGTAGTTGAAATTCTAAGCATCAAACCCATTTATCATTTTAGAAATACTCATATATCTCTACCCAATCTCCCTAGATTTACCCAAGGGTGTTGGTCCTGCAAGTGTCGGGTTTTAATTATTTATTTGTTTCAACATCGAAAGATCATTCAGGTCCTTTAAAAAGACTTTCCTGAGCTTAATTTTGACTGTACTGGGCAGCTGAGTTCTTGGGTGCTATGGCTGGCCTGGCATGGTCTGGAAGCAGAGGAACTGGAAGTACCATCTGTGAAGAAACCAGTGCCTGTATTTATAGTCTGGGGGCCCCTGAAGGTGGTAGTATGTGTCCCTGGCAATGCTGGTAAGAGGAGAGATTTCATGATGGGGAGTTCTGAACTCTTGTAGGTTAAATTAAATGTTATGATATTCAGTCTGGATGCCAATATGCAGCCAGTACAGATTATGGACTAATAGTGACTTGAATCTCCATTATAGGCAGGCTTCTGCATTTTATGTGTCACTTTTCCAGCTTGACCTAAAGTTTCACTCCATTTTTTTAATCCAGGATTGCAAAGGCATGGTTTATGTTTGCAAAAGCATGGTTCATGATTACAATATCTGCATTCAGATAAGTGGCTGCAATTCCTTATCCAGGTGTAGGATGTGGAAAATGATCCTGCATACAGCTGCTATACCTATACGTCCAGCACAATCTGTATTCAGGTAGCACAAATATTCCCTTTGTTTATAAACTCAGGGTTTGTTTGATCTGATGGCAAAATGAAAAAAACACACTTCTTTTTACAGAAATAGGAAATCCACAATTTAAACCAGGTAAAAACCACACCAAGTTATTACCATTGTAATGAGGCAACTGGTGGTTCCAGAGCTCTTAATGCAATGGAAGACTACATGTATGTAGTTTCAGAAATGGAGTGATGTTTGATGGTATGCTTGTCCTGTGCTAGAAAAATGTAGAAGTAAAATTTTATTTATCCATATTTTTATGGAATTAAAAAAATGCACTTGTTGGTAGAAGTAGCCGGCTACATCAGCTGCAGCATGTATGGGTGCCCTGTCGATTCTAAGCGTTTACCTTATTGCAAGCATTTGTGTAGGTTACTATGAATAAACATAAATACCGATTTGTATGTGTTGCCCTTCCACTGACACAGAGATATATTACCTTACTTTGGAAGTCTATACACCCTTCTACTTTGCATAGATGGCTAAAGGAGATGCAAGGCACCCTTCTTTGGAGAGGCAATTTAGAGGAGAGAAAAAGGTCTTTGTGCAATTTCACAGTGTAGTCTGGATGGAAGTAGGGCAGAATTTGGTCTCCTAAGTTTTATTCTCTGCACTGTGAGGCATTGTGCATTCCTTTCTTTACAAAATAAACCAAAAAAAGCCCTCTCTGTTTTTACTGTTAAACTTTTATTTTTTGTAATGGGCAAAAATATATTTTTAACTTGCTTCTTTAGCCCTGCTTTTACTTTTTCATTGTTTGTTCTCTAGACCTCACTATTTCTGCACCCTCTCCTTTCTCCTTCTTTTAATGAGAGATACTCCCAAAGAAGTATAGCTTGACTTTTTTATTCTAATCTCATTTCTATTTCAGTTAACGTTGACTTGGAGAATATGCCTTGTAAATAGGAATACCAACTCACATACGGAATATAATCCTCAATTTCTAGGCACTGATTGTTTTCACAGCATCCTTAAAGGGTAAGCTGTCTTACTATCCAAATATCATGGCTGGGAAACTGAGGCTAACAAAGGCTGTATGATTTACATGAAGCCACAGAGGGAATAAATGTTGGGTTTAGAATTCCTGGCTTCTGTTCGTGTGTTTGGACACGCAATGTCTCTCAAAGAAATACTTGATTCCTCCTAATATTACCTACTTTTCAGTGTCTGTTAAATGTAGCCATTCGAGAAGTAGCTGGTACGCAATTCTCTCTCTGTCTGTCCTATTGAAACTAATGGATGCCTGCAGGCAGGCATAAGGTATCGTTACCTTTGACAGCCAGTATGTTTTATGTTTTAAATTATGTGTTAGGCAGAATTTTTGGATACTAATTTGATATAATGAGATGCGCTTCTAATATCAACCCTAGTACGGGAAGGCCTTGCAGCCAGCCTACTCCTTATTTAAAATTATTCCATTTCAGATGTCCTAATGAGTGCTGTGAGTTGTGTAATTCTTTCATAATTTTCCCACATTCCCAGAAGGGAACTAGGGGCTGGAGTTTTTTTCTGGTTTTGTTTTGGTTTATTTCAAATTAGAGTGAGTGCAGAATAAAGATCTAGGGGAAGAGGTTTGTGAAACACTTGCTGTTGTGGGAATGGCAATTAAGAAAAAAAATATTATCATCTACAAATGTTAGTGTTAAAGCAAGTCTCCATGCCTCCCCTGTTTGCCATTATCTTATAAATATCTTGACTCTGACTTTACAGTGCTGTTTATAGAATTTAATAAAGCAAATGTAATAATGCTGCCTGTGCTTTAATGCACAATCTCAATTGAGTTGACCAGAAGATAAATAGGAACAGGAATGATAGTGCGTTCCTACAGATTGTTTTTAATAAGCATGTTATTTAGTTGATCAGCCCGGTGCAGTAATGCCTCCTATCCTGCTCTACCAGACAAATTTATTAATGCTTCC
>NW_009258727.1:3457936-3480056 GCF_000687185.1 Egretta garzetta | reverse complement strand
ATTCATGCCACATTGTCTCAGGAAGAGATGGGAGTTATGTGTAGTGGTAACTTTTGTCCTTACTGTACTAACAAAGCTGTGGGCATTGCTTTCAAACCTAATTGTCTGCAGCCCATCAGGATAAAATGAATCTTTTCGCTTATCAAAACTTGTACCTGGTGAGCTTTTACAAATGAGAAATAGGTTTCAGAAGGAAGCTTTACAATTGATCCAAATCATCTGCTATTATTTGCTGTACACAACCCTAACCTAAAAACCTTACTGACAAAAATTTTAAAAAAGCATCTGGCTTTGGATTGTAAGCAGACTTGCTCGTTATGCTAGCAGTTGCAAAATGCAGATATTCATTTTAAAGCTGCCTATTTCTCATTTTGATCTGACATATTAAAAAGCATATAATTAATGGTTGACATTAGTAATTAACATTAACTTTATGGCGCTTAATATGCCATCAATCATCCATCAAATAACTGGTACGCATAATGTCTTTGCATAAAGGTTTTAATTGCACAAAATGATCCTTCAGTTCTCAGGCTCTACGGCTTAAAGTAGTTGTAAATGCGTTTTTAAAAGATGTGAATTTTTCATTTATTGAACATAAACATTGTTTTTTGTTTCTCCCTAGGAGTGTGCACAAACGAGCGAACCAGGGACTTCAAGTAGGGAGCACGGCCCTAGATGCCCAGCTTCCATTAGTGGCTAAAGAGTGAAGAGCCAGAGAATGTCACAGATGCCACCTTCCCCACAGCTTGCTGATACAGCTGCAGGTTTGCATTGACCCTCCCTGCGACTACCGGATTTGGTGCTATTTTCTGGGTCACAAACTTTCAGGGATTTTGTATTTTGGGATACTTCTACTTCCATGCAGTAACTCAAATGTGAATCAATGCAAACAGTAGATTCTCTGCTAAATATTTTGACAAGAAGAAATGTTGTAGTGTTCAATTACTTGATAGAATACAAACAGATTGAGAACTCCAAAGGGGTTTGAAGCTGTACAAGCCTGACTTCTTTTTCCCTACTAGTCGCAGATTATAATCAAGATCGCAAATGCTACACAATATAAATGAGAACTTCTTTCACTATATCTAGGATTTACATCTTTTTGTAGAATTTTATTATAATTTTGTGTTGAACTATTCTTTTCATTATGGTTGCGATTCAAACTAAATTTCTTTTAAATAATATTTTACATTTGAAGGAGATTTTTAAAAGGTTGATTACATGACTATTGCTTTTTGTTGAACATTTATGGTCATGGTCATAAAAAGATTTCATAATTCATTTTAGTTATTTATCTTGCTTTACAATTTTATTGAAGTACAACCTTCCATATGTATGTGAACTCCACTTGCAACAAGTCAGCATGGCGGTGTAGAGAAAGAAATCCCAGTTTGATCTTTAACGTCAGTAGCTAGCATTGTATTCTGTAGTCACAAGGAAATCTTGTATCTTTGTAACTAAAATTTAGAGAAGTGAAATATAAAGTATTTTTTTCCCATCACGGTATGAATTAGATAAAATTACAAGCTCAGAAATACTGAGTGAGTAATAGAAAAGTTGAAAGACCCGTCATTTGAAGCGGCTCTGCAGGAGTTAGTAGGTAACGTTAATGAAGGAGGCAGCGTGCGACGGTAGTGGTCTCTCACACTGCTGCAGCATCTATGGGAAACAGCAATACAAATCAAAGGCAGAGGTTGTTAACGTCAAAACTTTCATTCATTTCCTACAGTGTCCTATCTTTTTATTTTATATTAACTCAGTGGAATAGCAAGAAGAACAACCTATTATAAACCCTGCTTAGAAGCAGGGGAGTGCAGTGGTGACCTGCTTTATAGAGGCGTGTTAAGGCAGTACTACAGAGGAAGGCAGACCCTTCCCACGCTGCATGAGCTTCTTGCCTTAGAGGTTGCAGCCCAGAGGAGAGAGCGGCTGTCACAGCTCTCCTGCTCCCCCTGCCAGGCAAATAGCCAGGGACTCCCATCATCGTTTCTGTCTCCCATTTCTCCCCCACCCGCGTTATGGCTGATGCTGCAGAAACAATGTGATAATCTGGGAGAAGGCTGGCACAAATTGCTTCCTCACCTAAGGCAGAGCGAGGACTCTGCATGACCTTCTTTTTTATTCTGAGGCACATAAGGAAATGTGCAGTCCTTCATAGCTTGAGGTAGTCTGTCGCTATACCATTAATTAAAATAGCTTAATTGTTGTTTCTGAAAAGTAGCCTCTTCTGTCTAATTCAAAGTCAGCTTCTCAATGTATGCAGTTTTATAAATCATTATTTTAATAAATTAGTATTAATTTATATTTTACTTGAATTGGAGAATTTGGGAACTAGTGAGCCCTTTTATTGCATTGCCCTGCAAAGTCAGCTTTCCTGACTCATTTGGTGCCTCTGATGTCCTGTAACTTAATACCTGCTCAGCATTTCAGATTACCTTTTCTCCCTGAGTTTAAATGCATTTGTCATTTGCAGCATAAAGCACATGCTCTATTTTTTTACTCTAGTGGTGTCAGATGTAGATTCCACAGTAGACCTAACAGAAACAGCAAAAGGTTATGCTTCATTAACAAAAACTCTGTGCAAAATACTGTCCCAGTCTCTAGTTCTGCAACTGTTGTAGAAGGTCCTTTTTTCAAGAATAAGCTTGTCCATAGTGCTTTATTTACACAGTAACTTCTGATACATGAAAGTCTATTCTAAGATAGACAGGTACTAGGTTTTACTGAGTGAATTCTTTCCAGATACAGTTCTTCACTGTGATGAGAAGTGTGCAAAACCAACAAAGCAAATAAATAAAACTCAACCCTGTAAAGCAGAGTAATACTTATGTGTACAAGGAAAGAAGTGGTCGATGGAGGCAAGAAATGGAGGCCAAGAAGCAAGTTTTTAAGACATGGTTTTTAGTGCATAGGTGGTAAAGCTATGCCTTTGGGATTTATAATCTGTGGTTTCATGAATATATTTAAAATTGCAAATGTTTGGATCCATTTTGCCTCCGTTGTGTTCAGCGTGTCACGTTGACTTACAAACTCCTTGGGACAGAGACTACATTTTAACATGTGTACAAACGCTGTCTGTTAGAATAGTCGCCCAGTTTTAATTGAGATTTCTGGTACTCCCAGACTGCACATTCTTACTCGTAATTAATTTTCAATGCTTTTTAGTGGAACAGGGATGTACTGAGAAACTGATAACACGGTGCCATGTTTTTCTCTCTTTAAAATCAGGTTTTACTCTCTTAGCTTTGGATATACCCAGCAAAGCCCTATCAGATCTTCAGCCACAGCCTGTTCTATCAATGATGCAGCTGTTTGGATGGGATGACATGGTGTGGCCTCAGCTGGTGTCAAGATACCTAAGTCACCTAATTCAAAACAGGTGAAAAATTGTGACTACTTGTTTTTCCACTACCTTGTCATTCCTTCATTAGACTTGAGGAAAACGTTGCTTCAAACAGTAATGTTTCATTAAGATGGTCCAGGTTCTTTGCAGCTGCTAAAGTTCTGGGTTTCTTGAAATCATCTGGGACATTTCACAGGGAATAGAGGGTGTTATTTGGGTTGGGCTGTTTGTTTGGTTTTATCTTGTAAATAGCTTAAGATGCTCCAAATTTGTCAGGAAGATAGGTAAGTATTTTGAAAAAGTTACTTGTCTTTTCTATAGAAAACCACTTATTTTTTCCCAAAGGAAACAGTGTTGTTACTAACAGATTTTGGAAAATGAGGACCTAGACAGTATCTTCAGAGAAGTACTTCCATGAAGAGCAATTCTGCATCAAAGTGAAATGCCTGAACCCATAACCTATTTTTAATTTGCATAGTTATAGTTGTTCATCCCCATCTATTGTTGTTACACTTGCACAGAGTTGTTATGGTTTGGCAAGGCAGTAGCCTCTTGCCCTAGCTGCATTTGAAGTTGAATAATCTAACTTGGTAAATTTTAAAATTTCTAGTTAAAAGTGCTGGACTTATTTTTCCCCTACCTTAACACAAAAAGTTAAATCATCTTATAAAAAGTCAAGATAAACTTTATCACAGAAATCTGAAGATGCTATATAGTAAGTATTCAATATTTAAATATCTTGACTTTTTCGAAATAAAGAACTTCTGCAGGAAGCTGAGGACGATGGGTTGGGCAATATTGAAAGTATAAGGAAAATGATCATAAGGAAATGTATGCATTAAAACTTTCTTTTTGACAAGGTTGGAACACTCTCTGAGTACGTATTAATGTTCATGTAGCTCAGGTTTCTGAGACCTGCTAAACGGATGGTTTAACCTAAATAACAATTTTAGAAAATTTATCATATTCCTATGTTTTACATGCCAAGGATTTTTTTCACAGAATTGTTTAGGTTGGAAGGGACTCTTGAGATCACGTAGTCTAACTTGTCCAGTGCTTCTGCTCAAGCAGGGTCAGCTAGAGCAGATTGCCCAGGACTCTGTCCAGTCAGAATTTTATACACCTGAGAAATTTTATTTGCTTTAAGTAGGCCTCTGTGAACATAAGAGAGATGGATGGTGGTGGTGGTTGTTGTGGTGTGGGGTTTTTTCCCCTCTCACCCTGCTTCTGAATCAGGCTTTGGAAGCAGGGGAAGTGAAAGGTGAGAGAGAAAGAGGGATTGTTTCTATGTTGAACTGTATTTGAAGTGAAAAATGTTGCACACTTTTAGGGCACATGTTGTACTAGGACCATAGCTGTAAAGCAGAATATGGTAAAGACTATTTCAGTGTGATTGGCAAAGATGAGGCTGCGGCCTTCTTGCAGGGAGATATTAAAAGAGGTTGAATTTAGTTCCTCATGTGTCAGTTTGGAACTCAGGGGAGGAGCGCTCAGTCCTCTGATTTGCTGTCTTTCTCTTGTATGGTCTTTATAGGGTGAGTTTCGTGCAGAGTTGCAGATACCTAGCACGTGCTGAGTGTAATAGGAGTTAAGCGCATAAATGCCCATTTGTAATTTGAATTTTATTGCTCTTCGGGTGAAATCAAGAAAAACATGGTGATGCCTGAACTGGAATTCTGGTATAATTTAGGTGATTAAGGCTAATTACTGGTTCCCCCAGTAAACACTTAAGTGATTTAAAGCAGTTACTAAGTTAAGTATTAATTAGCAATATTCATTAAGCACCTGACATATTGTTACATATGTATCCACAGATACCTTGCTATGCTGGCTGAGGTAACATTTACTCCATTTGGAACCACAGCTGAAGCACTCCTGTTCCCAAGTGTTTGGGAGCACGGTTGCATTAGCAAGCGCAGAACACACACACATGGCTAATAGTGAGTTCCCCATACAGCCCTGCTGCCACAATTTCATCTAAAAATGCAGTTAGCATTGATGATAGTTACCTGGTGTACATTAGTTGAGAGGCCGGAGCACTTGTGCAAGAATTCAGAAAACCCAAGTTAAGTGGGTCTTGCAATCTGAGGGAATTTAAACATTTACATTTCCAAATGCCACCTTAGAAAGGAACGAGGGGACCTTGTCCCTCCTCTTGCAGGTTGTACCATGGACTAATTGCAAATGTCAGGTTCCTGGATCCATATTGAGAGACCTAGCAGGAAAAAGCATGACTGCATAGCCGAGTGATGATGGGTATTTGTCTTTGCTTACGTGAGTGTATTTTCTCACTCCTTCTGGTTTTCTCTCATATGTTCTCTCACTCTCTGTCATGCTGTGCTTCTCTGAATCTTCCCCACGGCTGGAAGCATGGGACAGAAAGCACTCGCATAGAGGCAAATATTTTTGCCCCTAAGCTGTTGGGGTTACAAATGCCTAGACTCAAGGAGAATTGTCTGTTTCCCATACCAGTTGCCTGAAGGCCAACAAGGTGAGACTAGGCAAAAGGTATGTCCCTACCTCATCAGCAGAGCTGTAAGGTGCTCAGATTTCCCTGTGAAAGGACAATGAGTACCTGTGATAAGACTTTTTTGGTAGAATTATACAGAGGTATCATGCTCTAAACACTGTCATTTTATTATATGCTAATAAGACGCCAATTTTTTGTAGCGTGATTCATGTACTTATTTACCTTAGGCAGTTGCAGAGCAAAAGTTATCGAAGTATCTAAGTGCTGGGATCTTAAGACTTCATGGTTACTGCGTTGTGATAATTTTCACATCAAACATTCTCATTAAAAAGTAAAAAGATTATTTCATTGCTGATGCTGTTATATACCCTGCAAGCTCTGCCTGGTCTCTTTAAGATTGAAGCTTATTCTGCATATCAGCTATTTCAATATCAATAATAAAGGTTCTGATGGACAAGCTGTGCCCTTAGGAACATGCGCACAAGCTTTGGCATTTCTTTTGCAGTAGTGCCTAGAAGTTCCTCTCCAGATCCATGTTGTGTAGCGCGTGATAGGATTCTAACCCATTTAAACTAACTTTGAGCATGTGTGTAGGCTCACTGGTTTAAAAGGACCGCTTGCCGTGCTTCTAGGAGGTAGTTATTGTTCTTTTCTTTCTTAAGGATTAGGAGTTCCTCTCTAGTTTTAGGAAGATGCTTAAGTGCCCTACCTACCAGCAAGCAAGAGAAACAAGAGTGAGACTACAGCAGAAAATATTTTTGTAAGCCTTTGGGGCCAAGTAGAGTACCTGTGTACATAATGCTTTTTGCAGTAATGTATAAATAACAAAACATTCCAGCCTTATGTAAGCTTTAAGTCCATAGGAATCCTGTTTTTTTCTCTTTTGGTACTAGAATTTAATTATGATTTTTATATTTTATTTGCTTGCATTTTAGTCTCCTTGTTTATTTTGTCAATAGTACTTCAGCAGGGATGTTCAGACAAAATACACAGTTATCATTGGTTTTAACTAAATGAAATAGGTAAAAAAAAAGAAGTGTTATTAATGTTGTTCAGTGAGAAACAGAATCCAGTTTGGTTTCCATCTGGACCTGTGTTGACTTTCTCTTGCAAGCATAAGTAAAAATTCAGTAGAAAATAAGTAGATTTATATGTACATACATCAAGAAAAGAGTACAAGCATTTTTCATTAAAGTCAAAACACCTAGGACTGACCAGGGCGGAAATCTCTCGAATAAAAAGGTGTAACTATTTTCAAGAAATTTCACTGACCTGAAGCACACACAGAGCTCATCCGATAGGAATTGCAAACAGGGTACAGAACAGACGCGCTGTCCGTTAGCAGGAGCTTCTGCAGAATTAATGATGCTGGGCCAATATACTTGGGGAAAAGCGACTGCAGCAGCTACTCGCGGTGGTAAGGCAAGTAAAACTTTGGGAATACTGAAGAGTAGAGTACAGGGATTGCGCATGGAGCGTTGGTGGTGCCATTGACTCCAGCCTGCCACCTGGCTGGTAGAACAGTAGCGAGTGTTTGATTAGAAATATATACAGCAAGTTTGCTCTGTGTGTGAATATATATACTTGTGTGTGTATACACGCCTAAATACATGGGTTTGTAAGGGTACATCAAGTATAGCGGTTTCCTTTGTCATCTCCAAGCGGCCTTTTTATGTTTCCCTTTTTGATCTGTTTCTTATGCGACATGTCTGTCTTTGCTAAAGCAGACCACCTCCATCTTTTACGTAGCAAGGACTAAGCAGGCTTCAGAGTAGTGTGGGGCACCTGAGCTAGTTTTATATGAAAGGCTGGGATAGCTTAAGCAGTGTCAATATGAAGTTCCAGGTTGGTTCAGATAAACTGTTCCCAGCATTGTCCGTCGGCAATTTAGATAGTACTGTCAAATTATCCATTGCTAGAATAAGGTATTTCCCATTGTGTGAATTTTTCTCCCTCTGTTCTATGTAGAGAAATCATATGTATATGTGTTTATATGCTTTTGTACTACCATGTGTGGCATTACCAAATTTATCACGTTCTCTGTATTTAGGCATCAGGATGTTGCAAGCAAAGGCTGCAGAGTACACAAAAGGAATGCCAGTCGGTCTTTCTACATTATTTCTAATTGTTTCTGTGCACCGTTTCTGTATGTCTACAGCCAAATGAGACACTCTGGCACCTTTTTGCATACTTTTATTACATCTCCCTACCTTTTTCTTCCCCTTCTACCTACGCAGTGCACTGTGTGAATCTTTTTCCAGTATGGGTTATACATCCTATGAAGCTTTGACAGTACGTTCTTGGTTTCGATGCGTTTTGCAAATGTTCATAGATCAACCGCCTGGTATGCTGGCCAAGACAGATGCTGAGCGAACAGTTGGTAAGTGTTCACATTTCCCTAATGTTTGCAGTAATGATTCTATATTGCAAAACTGGCAAACATTTTCAGCTAATTACAAAATGTATTTTTGTTTGTATTCCTTTACTTTTACCTAATTACAAAATGTGTTTCTTTACGCTGCTTGTGCTATTTATTGATAGTTTGCCTGCTCTGCATATGACGAATTTATCACAAACAAAGATAAAAGAGCTTGTTTCCTTGGAAGCAAAGAACAAAAACTTGCTCCCAAGGAGACAAGCTATTTTTCCCCCATGGAGAAACTGCTCTGAAAAAAGTGAAAATCTGAAGTAAATAGTCAGAAATCATGCTGTGAATGCCCTAAAAGAAAAAAAAAAAGGAAAAAAATCCAGTTGCAAGTAATTCTTCCCTTTTTTATATTGGTTATTTGCTTTCTTAGAGCAATACTTCATCGCTTCTTCTATAAAACACTGCAGTTCTAATTATTTGTAGAACACATCTTCTAGAGACTAGTTTTCATACTCATTTTGTAGAGTTTGAAGAAAACCATCAGTAAAATGAAAGTCTTGGTTATCCATACTCCTCATACTCATGTATCTGTATTAGAAACATAACTAGTTTAGACACATGTTCTTTGTCTAGAGAGATGTAGTTGGTTGCAGAATCCTTGTATTTTAGACATTTGAAAATCATGTTTCATTTTATGACTTTGGGAGTAAAGTAAATCGAAAAGCATAACTGTATACTATGTTTACTGCTGTGCTCTCTTGTAACAAACAGGGAAAGCCTATATGGACCAGCTGACTGAAATGACAAGACTTATTTTTAAACTCTCAGAAGTAGAAAACATTCTTTCAAAGGCTCATGTTGAAGAGTCACTTTTCAAGCAAGACCCTAAAAACGCTCTTGTCCAGTTCATTAAGGTACTGTACATCTCTGTGTTAGCTTCATAGGACAATTTTAGGGAAAAGGAATTTTCTATCAGATTTTGTTCGGTGTACAAAAAGAAATTATTCACACAAACCTCCTAAGAGACTTCGTAAGTTGTATTTATTTCAGTGTTTCTGTTTTTTCAGGCTGTTGGTAGAACTTACAGTGGCCTTCAGACGCTCCCTGAGAAATCTGCTATGGTAGCAAAGACTCTGGAGTATTTAGGTGATGTGCTAAAGTATGTAAAACCTTATCTGAAGGTAAAAGGACCTCCGGAAGGTCTGCAGCTTACATATTGGATCATAGGTAATTCTTTTTCAATCTCTTTTCTTTTAGGAAATAGTTTTAAGGAATTGGTAAAATGTAGTTTATTTTTTTTTTCCCCTCTCTACTGTCCATCTTAATGGTTTAAAAAAGCAAAGTCACCAAGATGTTACAGTTAGATATTTAATTTTCTTCCACTGATTTTCTTTGGGTTTTATCCTAGTGCATAACTTCGTTGTGTTGTTTTTGTTTTTTTTTTTAAATTACTCCTGCAGATCAGTGTTTTCAAAGTAAAATGTTTTCGTGTCTTTTACCACTGCAAACCACCTGTTTAACCTAAACAAAACCAGAAACAGTGACAAGCCAGTGAAGCAGTGTTACGACATACTACATTGGATTTACTGGAGTTATGATAGTGGACAGGTCAAGTTAAGAATGTAACCTGCTTCCTTTTAGAACTGCTCCTCTTTCATACACTCTGTGCTTTATTAAAGCTCAGATTCTAGTATTGGTTCATGAGAATGTAGAAACACTGAGAGGATGGAAAAGTGGTGTTTATTAAGAGTGAATTTTCCAGTCTGACCCACTTACCTTTAAAAGTAGAGTAAACCTTATGTCTCTTAAAGACAGAGGTAATGATTTGCACGTACACGCAGTGTACATCATGATTATAAGGGCTACAGTGACAAGTGTGACCAAGATGCAGAAGGTTCATCAAAAATAATGGAACATGAATCTTGTAAAATATTTTACTTTTCTGTTGCAAGATCTCTGCATATTTTGTTATCCAAGACATACGTCAAATTAAATGTTTTTAGATATCCAGATGTTGGGCTGGAGCCTTGTAATTAATTTTAGATCAGTATTTTCCTTTCTGTTCTTTGCAGTAGGAAATGATTAATCTTCAGGCATGCTGTTGTGTGCGAGAAATTGTCCTTTCTTTTTAGTTTAGAAAACATAACCAAGGTTTAAAAGAAAAAATATTTAAGTGTATTTCAATCGCTTCACGTTCTGTGGGCTTGTTAAATTATAAGGACAAAGCAAGAAACTTAAAAAAATCTAAACGCCTCTTGTCTGTGGTCAGATTGCATCTTCTGCTGTGCTATACATCACAGCAGCGATGACAGAAGGAGTACTTTTAGCTGGAATGAGCACGTTTCTTTCAAAACAGCAAGCTTAGACAACATTATTAGAAGTATTGTTAAGTAATCGTTCTCTCTCTCTATGATTGATCATTGTGTTTTCTTTCACTCCACAAGATTAATGTTGTTTTGTGTTGTTTTTAGAGATGATAATGGATGACTTTTATAGATTAATAATATCTTGTAACAGCCTACTTTTGATCTTTCATTATTTTCAGTCTTAAACATATTTTCTTGGGATAGTCCTGTATTTTAAGCCCAGCAAACTTTTTCTTGCTTCTAATTAAATATAATTTAAGAGTTAAGAATGTCTGTGGGAACAACTACATAGGAATCTTGTTTTATTTAATCTGTATTTGAGTATTAACACTCATGAGTATAGAGTTACTTTCTCAAGAAAAATTACACCTCACCTGCAATAAAGATGTTTCTCAAAGTTAAGGTATTTGCACGTCAACACCTTTTTTACTTTTTTTTTTTTTTTTTTTTTTTCAACTCAAAAGGAAGATCTTAAAACTGGCTCAAAGCTGCACAAGTGATACGTTAATGTGTTGAAAACAAGAAAGGTGTTCTCTGAGGCTCTCATTTTGTGAACTGAGAGCCCACAAAGACCTGGAGAGACCATACTGGTTTAATGGAGTTGGCTGCCCTTCATTCTTTTTAATCTGCTAAATTAGGTGCATTAAATACAGTTTGAAAGACATTTAATGTTTTCCTGACATTGAATTGCTGTGTGAGTAGTTGCTGATGTGGCTGCAGTGGTGTTAGGTAAATGTGAAGGGAAGGCAAAGGCAGCGTCTCTGTAAAACGTGATGAATGCACACAGTAAGGTAAATGTTTAAGTGCTCGTGTGCAGATTGCAGTAGTGTTATGTATCAAGCTTAGTTAATTTTTCTGCAGGGACGTGAGAGACTGTCCTTTCTTTAGCGTTATTGTACTAAAGCAGCTTCACTTGCCTAAAAACTTGTAGTTTTAATGGATTGAATCAATTTAGTACTTTCAATGTTGCTGAACTGTAAATGGACGTTGAGTTGTCTTGAATGGGCTTTTTTGAAGGGTTTACCGTGGAATGAGTACATGGGAGTGAGACATTTCAATTGCTGTTGCTACTCTTGGATTGTCTAATTTAACATAATTGCCTCTTTTAGGCTTTCTTAATTTTTTTTTTCCTGACTGTAAATTGCTTTGGGATTTCTTGATTTTTATGTATTTATTTATTTTACTTTATTTTATTTTTTCTTTTGACCAGGATGTCTGGTAAAGTTCTGGGCACCAATACTGGCTACTTCCAAAGCGCAACAACTCTTGTTCCGCATTGTGGATTGCTTACTGCTGCCACATTCTGTGCTCCAGCAGGACAAAGAGCTGCCTGTGGCTTTGCTGTCTGCCATTCAGGAAAGCCTACCTCTTTATCTTCAGGTACATATCTGAACTCTATTATCAGCAGACAAACGTATCTTGAGGAAAAGAGTCATACTGCAGAGGATGTTTTCTTTTTCCCTAATCAAAACAAACGTTGACTGAATTTCAAGAAGCAGCAAGAGAAGTGTTTTCTTCTTGTAGAAGTGGAAGGAAAAATGCCACCCCGTTGGCTTTCCTCTCATGGCATGCAGCTATGCTGTGGTACGCTCCAGAGCTGCTAGTCTAATCACTGTATATAGAGAAGCTTTTAGCCAACCTGCTGTTTACACTGGTCTCTGATGTGAGACATTTCTGAAACGGTGGATCAGATAATTGTAATGTGTAGCAAGACACTTGTTGAGATGACAGAGCAAACAAATGTTTTAAATCATCCTTGACTTGGCTAACTGTAGCTAATTAAAGGTGAGCTACTCTCTTTTTCGTTGCTCTTAGGAACAAAAGACAGTCCTCTGCATATCATGGCACTGTTTTATCTTAATAGTTTGAGAATGTGTTTTTCTGAATCAAATTTTGCTGCTTACGCTTACATGACTAAAGCCTTCTTGCCTGTCATTCCTCTTACCCTTCCCTCTGCTTACCTATCACTCCTGAAAGTCTGTAAGGCTTGTTGATGCTGTAGAAAGAGACTCATTCCTGTGGGTGAGGGAGAGAAAAGAATATATTTTTTTAAATAAATAAGCTGACATGGTTTTCCTTGTAAATCCTTGGGTCTTTTTTGCTTGCTTCTTTTCCCCTTTCCTCGTAGTCTTCATCTTGATTGCAGTCTAAACTGATTACTTCACAGGATTGTATTGTGAAACAATGCAGTGGTGACATTGTAAACATCCCTCAGGTTTATTCCTTTCACAAGTTGCGTTGTGATCGATGGCGTGTCATATGGAAGTGAATATGATTATATAATGATGTGCAGAATATGACTTGCTTTGCTGCTCTGTAGGTATTTTCAGAAGCTATATACATGTAGGACCATCTGGACACTGATATTACCACAGAGTGTGACCGTCTGCTTTCTAATTTAGTATTTTAGTCAGAGCGCACTGTTTCTCTGTAGTCTGCACACACGGATGTAGTTTTAAGATGAAGCCACTCAAGTTGGTTTTGAAGTCCAAGTGTTGTGGACCTTTGTTTCCTGTTTTCTTTGTCAGTCTCTGACTTCCTGACCTCCCTGTCGTACTCTTCAGCAGTCTGCTGCGTAGTCCATGTGCTTTCCGGCTAAGCTAGGTGATCTTATTGACCAAATAGTTTATTTTAGACAAATGCTGCTTCAAGAAAACCAGTGATTCTTTAATTTGACAAACACTTCTGGGGAGAGAAGACAAAGAGGAGACTTATTTTTCCTATTTCAATATGGAACTTCTACATTTTATTAATTGTTTGTATTTACGAAGTTCCAACATTTTTAAGTGCTTCAAATTGTTTCACTCTTTCTAAAATTTTTTTTTATTTGGAAGCAACTCAAAATCAACATATTCCAATATCTGTTTAAAAAAAAAATCTCTTGGGACTGCTTTCTGAGCTTCTTTGAGATCGAGTGGATTCTAGGCGCACTCTGGCTTCTCAGGTTATTGTTTCACAGTTGGCTTACAGCAAGTTGGCTTAAGGCTAAATTCATTCCCTTTCACACCCCTCTGCATTCCCATTTAATTTGCTTTAATGATTCTGTGAATATGGGATGATTTTTGAGGTGATTCAACCAGTAACTAGCCCCACAAAACAAACACACACCACCACCACCCCTCCCAAAAAAAACCCAAATGGCCATATCAGAAAAGTGATAGAACAGTATATGTGGGAAGGAAAGCATGTAAACTTGTTGGGAGAAAAGACAGAAACGGCATCCTCTGGAAATAACCCCACCTTGACTACCTTAAGCTGCTGGTGAAATGTGTGATCAGACTCTCCTTGGGTGGCTGCCCTATGTCTGGTGCCCGTTCCTGGAGGTGGGCAGTGGTCTTTTAGTGCAGGAGCCTTAATTCACCCTAACGTTAGACAAACATTGTTCCATAGATCTGTCCCTGTTAATATTCTAGCTTACAACTTAATCCTTTGGCAGTTACATGAAAATAAAGAAACAGGAATTTGGAGACCATGCAAAATATCTTCTTATAAATGCAAATTCTTTATTCATAGTTAAAGCATAAAAGCCCTTGAGTAGCATTTCTACTCAGAGGTCTTTTCAGGTTTGGTTTTTTTTTTCTTTTTCCCAGTCTTCTGAAAACTTCCAGGCTCTATCTGAATCTTCTCTTCTTTTTTTGTTCTGAATTCTCCTTCTTTAGGTCCTTCAGTGTCAGCTCCTCCTCCTTTGTCTAAAAAACCTTCTTAGATCTCCAAAAACATATTAGTTTGCAAGCAATGGTTTGCAAAACTTCCCTCTTTCCAGAGCTTTTAACAACTAATCTTAATATGGTTTATTTGATCCTTTTATGTGGGTTTTGAAAAGGATTTGAAATCAGTCTTAGTAGCAGGTAATTAATTTCACACATTCATTGATGCAGCAATCTTATGAAATCCTATAGAATTTCCCAATTGTATAGAAGAAGGTTCCCCAAGGAGTCACGTACCCTATGTAATGGTAATGCAACTGGCCATGCAACCTGGGCACAGGCTTAAAAACAAGAACAGTGGTGGTGCCACTGAGCTGTACTGGAAGAGGGCACTGCCTTTGTTCGTTCATCACCCTAAAATGGCAGAGGCCAATTTTTCATCTTTCAGGACAACATATGAAGCTCCTTCTTTCAGGACAACATATGAAGCCTATAGGAAAGATGGGGAAAATCTTTTTAGTAGGGACAGCTGTGTCAGGGCAAGGGGTAATGGTTTTAAACTAAAACAGGGTGGGTTTAGACCAGATATAAGGAAGAAATTCTTTACAATGAGGGTGGTAAAACACTGGAACATGTTGACCAGAGAGGTGGTGGAGGCCCCATCCCTGGAAACATTCAAGGCCAGGTTGGATGGGGCTCTGAGCAACCTGATCTGGTTAGCGGCGTCCCTGCTCACTGCAGGGGGGTCAGACTAGATGACCTCTAGGGGTCCCTTCCAACCCAAAACATTCTATGATTCTTCTCTCCCCAAGCATAGTTCACAATCCATCAAACTGATGGCTGTATTCCACCTTCCCTCACCACCCCGCCAAACCTACAGGTTTATTTTTAACAGATCAAAACTGCAGGCTTTGTTTAATTTTACACAAGCACAAATAGTTGTCAAATGCGCTAATTAAGACTAGACATTGCATTTCTCTCTTCTCAATTTAGACTGACTGTATTTACTCATTTCGTTTGTGTTTACTGTATATATAAATTTGGGATATACAGCTGTGTCTTTTGACAGTCATTAGGAGCTGATCTGTTCTCCCCTATACATTGAACTTACCTAGAAATTTCCTTCAAACTCAGTCACTGATTCTGCCTTGTCAAAATAGCTTAGCTCTAGCAACTTTTAAACTATTATTTTTTTCTTGCCTAAAGGTTTAGTGTCTTGATACTGTTTCTTTCACTGGGCATCATGTGTTTTGATAATATTTGATGACCTAAGAAAGATTTTTGTTGAGATGTAATATCAAAATTGTCCTCACGAGTTGTTTGAATGATGGACTTCAGAAAGTAAAGCATGAAGAACATGAATGAACAGCCATTTTATAATTTTATGGGACTGTTCCTAGTTATGAGATAGTGAGGCATGTAAGATCTAAGATTAGATATTTTGCTATTCTAAAAAGAAGTTGAGTTGATTTGTGTCGTGAGAAGTTGTGTTGATTTGTGATAGTGGATTGCTGAAGCTTACCACAGGAAATTTGAGAACAGTTGAGATTTGCTCTTGGATGGATTTCTTGGAGAATGATTTGGAGGCATTTTGGTACGCATTTACCAGTAATATGGGAAAGAACTGAAGCGGCATGCAGAACTTATTTTAGAGAAGGAATACTAGTTTAAATTTATCTTGCAGAATACACTGTAGGTGCATGGAATAAGCATAATATACGTAATAATGGGAAAGGTAAGATACCCTGCTTGATTTATCAGCATTAATCCTGTGCATACACAGAAGATGGTTGATTTCTGTCTAAATACAGGAGAGTGGTGAAAGAGCTTAATTCTAAGTAGTGCTTGGCACATACATTTTCCAGTGATTTTAATGGGCCTGTGCAGGCTCAGCATTTGTCAGAGATCAGACCTTAAAAGCCCTCCTGTGAGCCACATCTGTGGTCCGATATTTGAGCAAGCTTATTAATACGTTTTGTGAATTATAGTATGTGTTTAATAGGAATTGTACAACGTTAATTGGTGAACAGCAGATTTATTCCAACAGCAGGACTGATATTATAAGTCATCATTAGGTAGCTTGGCATTTCTGCAGTGAATAGTGCCAGTAATCCATACTAATCGGTTCTTCGCTCTCCACAGGTGATTTACAGATATATGGATAAATCAGAAGAAAGAGGCAGCTCTGGCCACAAAAGGTTCCTGCAGTGAACACGCACAGGAATCAGTTGCCTTTCTGCTAAAATGAGGAGCAGATGTTGTCATGGCCCTCTGCTCCCCTTAAAATGTCTTTGGTTTTTTGTATATTTTTTTTTAACCTCAAAAGATGGCTGAAGAACATAATTAAGAAAAAGAGGGTGGCTCTATCAACCCTTTAAAGTCCATCTGCTTTGTAGGGATTGTCCTAGGGGTCTGATGCAATTGATTTCAGATCTCTGGTCCAGAATGGCAGTCCAGTAGCATGTGTTTCTTTTTTCTCTCATATGAACAGTAGCTTCCTTCATCTCTGTTAATTACTGGTTGGATTTAAAAGAAGAAAGTTCTACGTGATTTCCTTGTAATTGCATCCTTGGCCGGCGCTGCCTAGGATATTTTGCCATTGTACTGAGAGATTTGCAGCTACTGTGCAGTGTTGGTAATTCATCCCTTGTGCCGCTTGGGTTATGGCGTTGTCCAGGTCCATTGCTCTCTGCACTTATGCAAGGAAAAAAGAGTCCAAAATAAAGAACACAGTGTTGAGCTAAAGTCAGTGGGCTTCTATGTCCAAAAGGGAAATCCAAGTTCTTCTCTGGAAACTTTTAGGGTACAGTAGAAACATTGGGGTCAAAGGTGTGATGATTCTTCCCTGAAGAGCTTTGATGCCGTAGATGTGCCCTTCGTGTGTGAGGACTGACTCCTGGATTTTTCTACTATATGGAAGAGATGGGTTTTTTGTTTCGGGGTGTTTTTCTGGCTTCCAACAAAATGGGATTTTTCTCATTGGAAAAAAGAATTTGCATCTTGGAAGCCATTGGTACTAATCTTCTCATTTTCATTAGGAAAAATGAGGAGGATCCTCCTTATCGAAGAGAGAATTTTGGTATCACTACATGGTTTTAAAAATTGCACCTTTTTTGAGAGGCAGCATCTCTGCCTGACTCACCAACAGGGAACCTAGAATGCTTTCTGAGGAAAACATTAGGTTACAGAAAAAAATGCTTTTTCCCTGTTCTTGTATGCTTCTTAACAGCTCTCCTTATAGGGTTTCGAGAGCTCTCTCTATCCTTATCAGATAACTAAAGAAAAAATCGCTAGTTACCTTATGTCCTTTTTTTTCCCCTCTAGTCAAGAAGAGTATCTTTCAGTAATGCCCTTGACAGGGTGTTGTGGTTTTTGTTTTTGTTTTTTTTTTGTTTTATTTAATCCTTCCTTCTTTTTCAGATTTCATCTCTCCCCATCCCACACCCCAAAAAATGAGAATTGGTTTACTTCAACTCAAAAAATGAAAATGCTTTTATGAAGGATCAGGCTATGTTTGTTGACCCATCTTCAAATTAAACTATTAGAAGATCTGCAAAAATTAGTCAGTGTTCTCTCAGATATCTGAATTCTAATATTTTTTTACTTTTTATTGCACCTATTAAGTATCTTTAGGATAATTCCTTAAAACCAGTAACTTGTTATTTAATAATAACTGATTTCTTCCTTTTTTTCTTGATACTATGTTGCATTTGTTGATCCTCAATTTGAAGAGCTGTCTCATTTTAGTAATCATCGCTGTTAGTTCTTCACAGGCGTTATGTTTATGTTTTGCTACAGGTGTCCTCTGTAAGGTTTTGATGTTATTTGTGTCCCTTTTATCAGATTAATACACTTTCTCACAGATTTTTTTTTTTTTTTTTTTTTTTTTTTGTAGTGTTAAAACAGTCTTGAGTCTTAAGAGTGCCAGCTCTGATTTTGGGGTTATGGAATATTTCCTGTCTTTTTGTAAAAGCTGTACTACAGCAAGCACAGGCAACTCTTCTTTATGCCTGCTGCGACATCTTATTGAAAATACCAAACACTCAAGCTCATCTACTAAATAATCTGCAGTCTGTAACAGGCTCTCTGAGTCTGCTACATGCCAACAGTGTTTTTAAGAATTCTGATATAGCAGCAACTGCTTTTTCCTACAAAATTTTGCTGTACGTACACAAAAGGAGGGGAGGATCTGAACTTAGCAAAGTCCCAGTTCAGGAAGTGTGGGGTTTATAGCTGGGACTTGCCAAAATTACCAAGGAGCTCTACAAGTATGTGAAGGTGAACCCTAACTGACCATGTCTGTGTTCGAGGGCCACCTAAATCAAGTCTTCAGGCAGGTCCCGAAGCACCTCCTTTCTCGAAATCTCATGTCTCCTCTATTTGTTTACTTTGGAACTAGAAGTGGGAACTCCCCATTTCAAGAAAGTGCCCAGACGACCCTTGGCTATAGAATCATAGAGTCGTTTAGGTTGGAAAAGACCTTTAAGATCATTGAGTCCAACCATTAACCTAACCCTGCCATTCCACCACTAAACCATGTCCCCAAGAACCACGTCTACCCGTCTCAGCCTGCTTTTTTTCCTGAAAGAATTGTTCTGTCACGTTTGTACAGACAGGTATAGATGAAAATCTTTTGGGGGAGGGACTCCTGTGCGACAAACAACAGAAATACTCTTTTATCGGTAGCTGGGGAACAAAAGCTGCTTGTCTTGAACTGTTAATTCATTTAGTAGCAGCATTAGCTTGCCTCAGCAACCGTCAATACTCAGGCTTCTACCAAAACTGGAGTCTGGATTGCAATGCTAGTGGAAGTTTGAAGTAGTGCTGGAGCTGCTGTCAAGGGACTCTGTGCTTGAACTTCTTTTATGCCATTATTCTTGTTGGACAAAACTATTGGGAAAACTGTGAATTCTGAAGAGGCTTCTGTTTGTGCTGCTGACTGAGACCCTCGTGATAGGACTTTTTTTTTTTTTTTCTTAGTGTTTTGTTGTTGTTGTTCTCAGTAATCAAAGGAAGGGGAAGGAAACTCAACTTTTTCTCACAGCAACTTGTACCAGTAAGAATACTTTTTTTTGGAAATGTATTGCGTATGCATTGTATAACTATGGGTAGTGTACAGATAGGCACTTTCTGGGCAGGTACTTTCATTATAGGTTTTTCTCTGGATCAACATAGCTTATATTGGATTAATCACAGCAGTTTTAGCCTTATCTTAAACAGATTTGAAAAAAAAAACCTCTAAATCCCTTACAAATGGTGCCTAATTTACCCTAATTTGTTCACAGCATGAGCAAATTTTTCTTGTCAGACCACGATTCTAAGTGCTCATTTTTCTGCTATATTGTTCGTACAAAAATTTCACAGGGTGCTTTACAAACAGATGAGGTATTCTCCGTATCCCTTCATAAATCTTACCTGACTAATATACTTTGTTAGACCATGTACAGAGTTGAAAAAAGAAATGAGGAGCTCTTGGGCACAGAGACACTTTCTCAGGTCCGAAATGCCAAGGTTTTATTTCAAAATTGAAGGAGAGCTTGCCTGTCCCAAAGCTTATTTTCCACCATATTAATTAGTCTAGTAATAGATTTTTTCTCTCCTTTGCAAGCCTTGCCTTGGCTCTGTCTTCATTTGTAGACCGTCCTCTCTCTGCAGCAAATTACTGATGCTTATTTGTCAGGCAGTAGTTACTCTGTGTGCAGCAGTTTACACAGCGTGTAGCAAGTATTTAGCCTACAGTTGTTAAAGATTTATTCAAAAGTATTGTTAAAAATGTATTCAACTTCTCACTTTCTAAAATTTTCTTCTACAGGGCCTGTCCTTTATATGTTGTCAGTCCCAAACCCAGGGGGCCTATTTAAATCAACTGCTTGGGAGCATTATTCAACAGTATTTTGGACGATTTCTGCCGCCTTCTCCGACTGCACTTGGAGCCGGACAGCATCCTATGCTGACTGCTTTATGCAGTTCCATTACAGCCCCCCAGATGCTCCGTCTACGGAAGACCACTCTGCATGTCATAAAGTAAGGACCAGAGAAGGAAAAAAAACCTTCACTTTCAAATTTCACAAATAGCTAATGAGAAAGGGAATGCCACTGGTTTCCTCCCAGTTAACTGGTAGTTTGGCTGTGGTAAGAGCCTATAGGTTGCTGGGCGGGGAGCAAAGGAAGGACAACGTGTATACTCGGGGAGATTAAAGTTGGGAAGACCTGGAGACTAGCGAGTCCTTGAGGATAAAGGTCCTAGTCTATATGAAAAAACATCGCATGGGGCCACATGAAAATGATTGTTTATATCCAAGGTAATTGTATTTTTCTGTGTTAAAGAGTGTGTATACAAGTTAAGAGAATTTTAGTGTTGATCTCGGTTCAATGTTATAGGCAATCCCTTAAGTAAAGCCTGTATTGTCGCATATTGAAGGAGTGAATGAAGATTTCCTACTCTTATTTCTGACGTGTTTTTAACTTACGAATACTCAAACTTTATCATCTCAAAGTTATTTGTGAACGCATGCATGCATGTCTGAATTTTAAGATTGATAGTGGAAAGTAAGTTCTGAAAGCGTAGTGGCGCTTGGTGACTTGTTAGCCATGAAATGTTCTTTAGTGATCTGGGAAGAATACCTCAGAACTGAGTGGCAGTCTGATGAACAAGCTGTTGGGTGGTCAGGAGGCAGTCAGGAGGTCCATACATAAATACGTACAGGGTCTGCTAGCTGTTTTGGTGTACGAAAGCTGGTGAATATCTTGCTGTGGCATGGAGGAAATTGAACCACGTGATCAGGGCTGTATTACCCAGGTCAGAGAACTGCTTTAGTGGAAAAGCACACCCCACCCCCCCCCAAAAAAAAAATTAATGTGAAATTTTCATTGTAAATTAATGTAGTAGAAGAGTTCAGAGCTGCTAATATTAAAGTGAGTAAGACCGCATGATCCAAGGACCACAGAAGTAAAGTGTTACGACTTTCATTTGCCAAGTTATACCAGTGCTCTGAAGCTGTGGAATGAAGTGCTCGGATCTCTGAAAGCCAGGTTTCATTTGAAAGCCAGGTTTCATTTGAAAGCTGCAGAAGCACGCCTGAGTAAGTTTTTAACAAGGATGGTGGTTTTTAACTGACGCATTGCTCAGTAAACATGCGTGCCTTTTTTGGGTAGCTAATGGTACCTAATATTAAATATCTAAGAAGTTATTTTGCAGCTTTTGGGAGTGTTCTTGCTGACTGATGAATAAATGCTGTGTGCTTTTTACCTGCACTTTTCTGTCCTGAAAGCTTCAGTTTAAACTTGCTGTCTTCAGATTTCAGTAAAGTCATCTGTAATGTCAAACTAACAGTAGTTCAGAGTTTTGTATCCTTCTGCGGAAAAGAACAAATCGAGCCATTCAAATTGGAACATTCAGTGTGCCTGATGTCAAAATTTGCTTTTGTTGCAGGCTGACAGGTCACCTTTTATCTCTGTGACAAATTTTATACTGGATATGATTGTATTAATTGTGATGGAGCAAAAGCAGACATTGGCTGTCCCGTTACAACATACCGTTGGCAAAAATAAAATAACAGTACCAATACAACAGCAGAGCTGTTATAACAAGTTGGGTTGTGAGTGGATGAAAGCACATAAAGCTGAAGAAAGAACTGAACAACAGTTGTATTTTTGGATGTTGGTTTAGGGTTTTAGAATCTTGATTCCTTCATTTTTTTCAGTTATTTTATGAAGCTGCCTTTATATTTTAACTTTTATAGTCACACTTGGCTTTTTAACCATAATTATGATAGCTGCTATTTCTCACTTCCCTCAACAGAAGAGTCAGAAGGCATCACTGTCCTCTGGTAAATTGGGAGTCTTTTCTAAGACTAAGACAAGTAGAAGCCACTAGTTGAGCCTAGATAAAGATAGAAATCTATGTAATAGGCCTCCTGCTGA
>NW_009258727.1:3420501-3457882 GCF_000687185.1 Egretta garzetta | reverse complement strand
CTGAAATATCACAAAGTTATTTTAAGGTGTATGCTGCTCACATTGGATGGAAAAAACCCACAAAATATAGACTCTGTTTTGGTTTTCTTTGTCTTCCCAGTGAAAACTTCATGCAGTTCAAAGGTAACGCTCCACCTCCTCGCTTGGCCTCAGTTCTTGCTTTCATTCTCGAAGTACTTCAGAGAACCCAGAGCGCTGGACTATGTGACGTGGACTTAGTTCTCCCGGCCGTGTTGAAATGCATGGTGTTGGTTAATGAGCTACAAGGTGAGCTGCTCGTTTGCCTTTGATACTTCTCTGCATGCCTGTAAGACTCTTGTACTGCTGAGCATCTTTCATTTCATGCCAGTGTTTAAGACTCTTAGATGAGGTGAATGAGATGCTTTGGCCAGATAAACTGGACAAGGTTTCTTTTTTCATTAACCGGGCTGCGACTTCTGCCCCCAAGAGGCAGAGAAGCCCTGCCTTGTTTCGTGCTCTGGTGAACTGATGATCAGCTTCTCAGGAATCTGAAGAGCATTTACTTTTTCCTCATCCTTCCCATCTCATTTCTGTCAGACTTGGTAACTATGGAAGTTTTCTTGCACCTAAAGGTTTGAGACCAAGTAAGACTAGTGTATGTTCCCCCCACAGAGGCATTATAAATGGATGAAAAGTAGCATGTTGCTCTCTGAAGGCATCTTTGAGCTTGCTTTCTTCTTTTAGCAGGCTTTGTTTGGTAGTGAGAACTTCTTTATTTTTAGCTTCTTAAAAAACAAAGCACTCCTCTGTTCACCCCATGGTTGTATAACGAATGTGCATGCGTGCCTAAGCTCAAAATTTCCACTTCTTGCTACCAGTAGAGGCATTAAGCAAAATGGGCATTCACCTCTGACTTCTCCTGGGAATTTTGTCTAATAAAGTACTTTTTGATTCGGTTTTATAAAAGCTTCAAGGACGAGGTATGCTTAGGAAATGAGCTGAATCATCACACGCACACCTTTCTCCCCCCTTTTGCCATCAGATAGCCATATCTGCCTGAAGCTGAAAGTACCCAATGTGGAGCAGAATGAGCCGAGTGTCTTCTGTGGCAGTGGCCACCAGCTCACTGCCCGCCTAGACAAGGGCTCCACCACAGCCTTGTAGAAAAGTCCTTGCAGCCCAGTCCTACCTTTATAAAGGAAGAGCTGCATCTTGCAGCTGGAATATTTATTTGGAAACAATTAAGGGGAAGAAAATAGTGGGAGTTTATGGGGGTATTTTCCCCCTTAAAAAAAAAGAGGGAGGTAGGGTGGAATTCAGAACAATACCCACCACTGAAAATGAGGAGTAGATCTGTATAGCTTTGGCAGGATATAATGCCATGACTGCTTTTCTTTAAATCAAATAGGATTAAAGAATACAAGCAGAGCTTAAACTTAAATGAAATCTCCATTTCCACTAAGTGTGTGTCTCTTTGCTTTGACTTAAGGAGACCACAGTGTACTTAAAAATCTGTGTTTAAAGGATAATAGTGGTGAAAATAAGACTTTTGCATAAATCTGCGATTCATTCTATTCTTATAGCCAATCTACCTAACTGCTCTTACAGTCATTTCCCTTGCATCAAAGTAAGATAAAACCTTTTTTTTTTTTCTCATTTAAAAATTGTAGTCTTCATGAAAGACATTCTCCAGATGGTCAGTTCAAGAGCTCTGTGTGAATCTTGTGATTTTTCTTTTTCAGTTAAAAAATTATCTACAGACATTGTACAGTCCATGGTAGAAGGCTGCCAAGCAGGGTCAGGAGGAGAACGTGCCACCCAGCTGACTTCTGTGTTTAGGTAACTGGAAAATATGCCGACTGGCAGTGAAGCTACTGCAAGCCAATTGACAGCAAACATGTTTTTTTTAAATAATTATCCTTAGCATACAGCATTGCCACTTGTTTATGGTATTTCAATAATGGTGCTTTTGGCACTGGTTTTAAACATAGCTTGGCCAAAAATCCACAGCAAGAAAGTAGAAGAGGTAATCATACCTGCATTCTGAGGGATTAAGTACTATTTTGAAAGGTATATAGTAGATCTATGCTATATATCTAGGTATATTGTGTATATATATATACTGCTGCTGCAGTGGGAAGAACTCCTCATGAACGCGGATGGTCAGTGTCAGGTGCTGTGAAAGATGTGCCTGCCTAATTTGAAGTGTATATAACAGAGATCGAATCCTCATACAAGCAGCTTAGCTTTTGGGTTTTTTGATTGATTTTGTGACAAATAAGTAATAGATTATTATAAACTATATTTATTCCATATCTCTGCAAAATGAATCCAGTTTCTCACATGGATAGAGTAGAAGAGCTGCATGACCCGAGACCTGAAGACGTTTTGCAAACCTAAGCACTGCTGCTGTCTTGGGTCATGTCTTAGATGAAAGCTCTAGAGAGACTCGCTGAAATAAGAACAGGTCTCTGTGGCCTGCCAGGCTCCCGTGCGTGGTTTCATCCCTAGGGTGTGTTACTGCTGATTTGCATGTAATCTGTGATCTTACAGGCCCCAAACCCTGAGTAAGACAAATGGGTGCACTTCCATCCAGTGGTCTGGCCTGCCTAAGGTCCGGTGGAGCTTTTTAAGAAATGCTAACATGATTTCTGCAGGCTTGAATCTAGATCTCTTGTTTTCCCCTTGTGTTTGGGTTTTTTAAAATATTATTATTATTTTGTATTAAATAATAAATACATGTTTTAGTTTTGCTTTCAGCCACGTTACAAAGTGAAGTGCTCTGGAACAGATCAGCCCTGGTGGGAACAGCAGCAGAATCCTGACAATTTGCTTTAAAATAAACGTGGGGGTTTTTTTAGCATTCGCCTTCAAAAGCATGGCTTCGTTTAGAGGAAGTATTCCATGTAGAGTATTGCAGTGTAACAATACGAAAATTGCCATGCAGCCAGATTGCTCGTTCTGATTAGACTCTTCAGTTGTTCTTGGCATGTTCTCTGCATCTAGTTCTGACCTTGCATTAAATGCCTCTGTGTCCCCCTCAGGCAGTTTATCCAGGAGTATACTGCCGTGTATGATCACCGGGTTTTCAGCATACTCGAAACAGTGGCAGTCTTGGATCAGACGTTCGTTACCAGCCTGATTCCCACAATCACACAGTCTCTGAAGGATTCAGAGCACAAACAAGGTCTTGGAAGAAATGCTGCACAGAGGTTTGATTTTTATTTAATATTGTTTTTTGACAATGAGCGGTAGAGGTTTATTCTCTTGAAAGAAAGCGATGTTAAGACAGCAGCACAGGCACTCAAAAATGAGTGATTTTTAAATGTGTTCAGCCAGAAATCTCCCTTTGCTCAGGCTTTCCATGGTTTTAAGCCATCAATATTGGCTAAATATTTCCAGAGATGTTTTGAGACTAGGGCTACAGGCTCCAGTAGAATTTCTGTGAAGCAGGGTTGGCTCTGCTCACTACACTCTATGTTGCAAAACAAAATAAAGAAAGAAGAATTCCTGCCCCAAACAACTTTCCTACCAGTCCCTGTTCTAGAGGACTTTATGGGTCATTTCTAAAATTACGGTATAATCAGGTACAATCCGAGTTGCTCGGAAAAGAAAGACCCATGGCTTAATTTCAAGAGTTCTCTCATAATACAGACATACAAGAGTGGTGGGTGTCCAGAAAAGGCTGGCCCCCTCTCTCCGATTGGCACAGTAGACTCACGCTTGCTCCCTTTGCCCCCGAGAGCTTAGGGCAGAAATATTTGACTTGTGAGTCCATCTGGCGTTAGGAGGAGGCAGTGGCAGATGAGGTGAGCAGCTCTGCACAGATGGTGGCCCCGCCGGGTGCAGATGCAGCAGTGAAGTTTCAGCACCTATATAATATAAACGCTATTGCAAAACCCCAGGAAGCTCTGCCCAGTGCAGCACCCGAGCCAAAGGGGCTCCTCCGGTTCGTTCTGCTCGCTGGAAGGCTGGCCCTTGACCCTCGTGTGGTCTGGGCAAGGAACCAGCCTCGGCGTTTGCTTTAATGCATGCACTGGGACAACTCCAAGGGCAGGTCCTCCAGCCTGGAGCTGGAGAAGTTTTGAGGTGTGCGTCAGCCTGGCCTGGGCTATAAAAAACCCAAGGGTAGTCAAAGGATATTAATTTTCCATTTAATGAAAAATGCATTTAACTCATTTGTAATTACATTATTCACTTTTTATTATCCTCTACCAACAAATACATTTGCTTTTATTTAAGGGAATCCACCTGAAGTCAGAGTGAAGAACCATTAGGAGCAGGATTTTCATGCTATTTGCTTTTGATCTTTTGATAATGTATTTCATAGCCAATCTTTTTTTTTTATACTGTTAATAAGGAAAAATTCATCCCTTTACCTATGAAATATGAAAAAAAAAAACCCCAAAACAGGTTGTTTGAGCTTCCTGAAATATATAGAATCATAGAATGTTTTGGGTTGGAAGGGACCCCTAGAGGTCATCTAGTCCCTGCAGTGAGCAGAGACACCGCTAACTTTCCAGTGTTTCACCACCCTGATTGTAAAGGATTTCTTCCTTATATCTAGTCTAAACCTGCCCTGGTTTAGTTTAAAACCATTACCCCTTGTCCTGACACAGCTGGCCCTACTAAAAAGATTTTCCCCGTCTTTCCTATAGGCCCCCTTTAGGTACTGAAAGGCCACAAGCAGGTGTCCCCGCAGCCTTCTTTTCTCCAGGCTGAACAAGCCCAACTCCCTCAGCCTGTCCTCATAGGAGAGGTGCTCCAGCCCCTGGATCATTTTAGTAGCCCTCCTCTGGACCCGCTCCAACACTTCCATGTCCTTCTTGTGCTGAGGGCTCCAGAGCTGGACGCAGGGCTCCAGGTGAGGCCTCACCGGAGCAGAGTAGAGGGGCAGAATCACCTCCCTCGACCTGCTGGCCACGCTTCTCCCGATGCAGCCCAGAGTACAGTTGGAGTACTTGGAGCTGTGCTTATAGTGGTGATGTCCAGTATTATTATTGCAAGGAACTAGTATGAAAGCGGCGGTTTTGTTTCTCCTGTTAACATTTCATGAAAAAGCCATATAATTAGAATAGACCTAAATGTCAGCGGCAGTACTGTAACAATAATTATACTGTCTAGGTTGGAGAGTATTAGAATAAACTTCAGGTGAAAAGTTTGGCCAATGCATATGCACTCTTCTGGAAAACCCACTTGAGTGACAGCCCCCTTCTGAATTCCAGGTTTATTTTAAAGCGGTCCTTGCCCTTTGTTGGGGACGATGGTCAAAATCTGTGTCGGTGCCAGTCTGCACCCCGCTGCCTGTGGCTCACGTCGCTGTGCTGCAGCATGAGTCACAGGGAGCTTTCTAATGCAGAAATCGGAAAGCAAACATGATGAAGCCTGAATGCCAATCCCATCTAAGCCTTGGAAACTCCATGTTTTACAGTTTTTTTTAAAAAAAAAAAAAAAAAATCTATTTCACAGCTTTTTACTAAACAAATAAACTTCCAAGCATCTTCACTCCACTTGTAGCCATAAACAATGCAATCCTTATTCTTCTTCCAACCTGGCCAGGCTAAGAATTCACAGCAAGTAAGGCAGCTGAACTAATTGGGGGGGGTGGGGGGGGAAGGGACAGGAAGAAAGTTAGTGTGTTTTAATATCCCAGTATGTAAACAATGTGCTTGGGAATTATGTGCTTTTACTCCTAGGATGTGTGAGATATTGTGTAAGTAAGTAACATGTTACATTCTTTTGGGTTTTTTTCAACAGAGAAGCCTATAAAAGACTCTTATCTCACCTCACAGAGGCTGGACAAGAAGAGATACAAAAACTGGAACATGAGACAGGTTAGCAGTGTGCTGGTGATTAATCATTTCCTCTTGAGTGTTCCGACACTGCCAGTACTTAAAGCAAGCTGCACTCTACAACACACTAGCCAAGTTCTTTCTCGTTACATTTCTCAATTTTGTGGGGTCCCCCCCAGTAATGTATTAATTTTAATAATTTCTGTGGTATTTAAATGTTGTCATGCATCTGAAGTGTAACTCTCAATATCTTGTTGAATGGCGATTTGAAAGCTACAGCAAATCTATTACGTGTTAAAACGTCTACATGAGCAGAGCCTGTATTTCAGAGAATCAAAGTAATTTCACAACTCGATTCACATTGAGTGAGACCTGACTCTCTTAACGCTGTACGTTTGAAAATCTTATTCAGTGTGTTCTTAAGAAAATCATAACTTTGTGATTTCTAATTTATTATTTTAGTAGGAGGAAAAAAAGGTGATCTCTAGTACTGAACTTGTTGAATGCAGTGCATTCGCCAGGAGCTACGCCAGTATGGTAGAGCTATAGTTTGTGAAGAGAGGGCTTGTGTATGTGTTGCACAAAATGTATATAGCTGTCTTAACCTTCCACCTGTATTAAAACATTAAAGTCTTTCAGATTCCAGTGTAAAATCTCTTCTGTTGTCATTGTGGGCGATATGCGAAAAGGTAGGCTCAGATTTCCTGTCCTCTTCAATACTATTATTTTCTTAATTTTAACCCATAACTTACAGTGATCCCACCGTCTTTTTATTAGCCATGACACTGTTAGTTATCCATTTAACTTAGACGAGGTGTGAATGGTCTGAGAAAAAAGGAGAGAGGACTTCCAAAGACTTTTAAAGAAAATATTTGTTTGGGGAATTTATTCCATTGCTCATAGGCTAGGCATTATTTCTGTTTGCCTGGAAAGCTGGCTCTTCCAAATATTTTGCTGTGGTATGGATTATCTTTTGGGTCTTTCCAGGACAGATCTAGCTCTGTAACTTTTTCTACATTTTTTTTTTTTCTTCGCCTAAAGGTCTCAGGACTTTCATTAACACCTGTGGCATTCACACTTTTCACTTCCCTCAATAACCTGTATTTCTGAAAGTGCTCACTGGACTTTGGGAGTCATAAGTTTGCCATAATGGCAACACTGGTGAACAGGCTGCTTACTTTTAAAGTTATTCAAATTTTAACTTTGCAATATTAATGGGAAGGAAAGATTATTTTTGTGTCTAATAGCTCCACAAAAATATCCCTAAAATCTTGTTCAGAGCAGCTTCTCTTTCATTACACTGATCTTACCAAGACAAACTAGATAATCTTTTTGCCTAAATTGGCTACCGTTCCTTCAGATCATGCAGTAGCTAAAAGCCTCTTTAGGCTACTTAATAGTGCAGAACGTGGAGGTTCTTTTCATTATGGAGGTGACTTACTGAACTTTCACTGCAGCTTCTTGTAAGCTCCTGTACCTGGGAGGAGTTTTAATTCATCTCAAAGAGGATTGTGCTTCTAAAAAGCTTTTTTTTAAAAAAAAAATAAATAAATAAAACCCCTTCTTCAAGAGCGATTAATAGAGATGTCTTTGAAATTTGAGTAGCTTACAGAACAGATGTCTCTCTTACTTTTGACTTTCAAAGGATAGAGCAGATATTATAACAAAACATTTCATGATGTGTTTAGTAGATTGTTAAAGACATATTTAGTACTATCTGTAGTGGCTGGAAGTTTCTGAAAACACAGAGCTTTATGTAAATGTGTAACAGCTCCTGGTGCATGAGAAACTAATGTAAACAGTCTGGAAATTATCATTCTTCTCTGACAAAAAGTTAACGCGAACAGAAATAAAGCATTTTTGCATTGTATTCATCAACCACTGCCAAATGGGCAATCTGGTTTAGTCTAATTATTTGGTATGGACAGTTGCAGATGTGACTGACAGTTCTGATGATACTAACGAGCTGAAGGCTTGCAGAGTGTTAGTCTAGACTGACTTACCAAGGATACACCAAAACAACAGTCCAAAATCAGTTCGGAGAAAAGAAGAAAGTAAGTGCTGAATTTAAGTACAATAGAGAAAAAGACTGAAAGCCACCCATGAACTAAAAGAAATTATGTATTATGTCTTAGTAGATGCTGTCTGTATGAAGGGTACTTAGGACAATGAACATTATGGTAGATGCTGTCTGTATGAAGGGTACTTAGGACAGACAATGAACATTATTTAACTGAAAGCTTTCTGTATTATTTTACACATGAACAGTTTGGTTTAAACACAGTACAAATGCTTAGCTTCCCTATGCAATGCACAGAGAACTGCTTAAGCTAAAGAGCAGGAGCTCCTGGAAAGCTTTTACGCTGGTTGCTACCACCAACAGGAGCAGTTCCTCTGCGTATAGATGCAAAGTCTGCCTCTTCACTTTGCTTAATAAACAAAAGGATAGAGCCTTGCTGTAACTCAGGTAAGCCTTCCACCTGCCAGTAAGTGGTGTCCTTGAAAGGGAACTCATCCCCTGCCAAGCTTGCTTTCATAGTCTCCTGTCACCAAAGCCTCACCCCCATGGTCATTTGTGCCAGGCTGAAATGGGTGGGGGTGTGCTGAGGGGTCTGCATTGGACCCCGTATGCAGAGGAGAAGTGTGAAAGCAGAAGCAACAACTGGGCTGTTCTGCCAGGGAGCGAGAGCCCGGCAGCATGGAGCTTGGCTCTGTGGCAGCTGAAAATATCACTGTAGGCTTTAGCCAGCAGATGCTCGTGCACACGGTGACTTTGGACAGCGGCTAAGAATAATTTTGAGCACCTCAATGACTCCCTAATGTTAAACTTACTTATACCTTACTTACACTTCTGAGCACGTCTTCCTGCCAGTTTGTATGGATGCTTTGCAAGCATTTTAGGTCTTAAAGATTTAAGTTAAAACGTAAACCAGTAGACGCTTCTGGTATTACCAGCCAGTCATGTACCAACCCGAGGCTCACAGAGCAATCACAGTCTCCTTGCATATTGAGTGTCAGTACCAATACCACTGGTATTTGGACAGACAGACACCAGTGCAGCTCTGCTCCTTTTACCCAGCTCCTTCAGGCTTCTGCGTCCTCGCGCAGGCTTGGAGCACCAGCGCTGCTAAGAACTCTCCTTCTTTTCAGCCAGCACCTGCCCACATGCCACACCCAACCAGGCAAGTGCTTCTGCTCCTGATGTAGGTGACCCGAAGGCTTTCCCAGCTCTGTCCTAAAGTGGATGTCATAAGCCAACCCTGCCCTCGCCGGGCCTTCCTCTCCAAGGCTTGCATGCTTAAGGATCTTGAACAACTAAGAAACAGCTTCTGAAATAGAAAAAGTTGTGTCTTTTACGCTGGAATAGAGCAGCAGGCCTGTGGAATTCCTCTTTCCAGGTTCTGCCTGTCTGTTGTAATTGCAGAGAAGCAGAGCTGCCCATAGCACATGCTGCTTACCGAGTCAGTTAAGAAACCTTGATATCCGTCCACCCAGATGCACCGCATTTCCCTCAGGAAACAGAAAAGAGGTTTTATCGTGCTCCGTTTTTCCTTCTTTTGGTAGCTTCTGAAAATTATGTATGCATGGGTATTTTCAGTTTAATCATATTTTATAATTTTTAACTATTACTTAAAACTCAAATTCAGTGTAATCAGCCCATCTGTTAGCAATGGTTATAAAATTATGTTGACGATTAAAAATCTGATGCAGTGTCAATATGTCCTAGCATAATTAAGCATGTTTTATGATGAATGACTAGGATATGGCTTTTGTCTACTTGAGCAGCTTTAAGATGGTGAACCTCTTGCAGGCTTAATGTACGAAATGGGAAGGTACGCATCAAACAGACAAGCAAACAAAGCCAGTTATAAAACTCAGGTCCTCTATTCATAGATGTGGTGTCTTTGCAGGCCTTGGAAAAGGCCAGCAGGGTAATTCCAGATCTCACAACCAAATTCACTGCATTTCTCAGTCCATCAAATGCTATCTTGGATCTACTCTCTTCCCTGTAGAATGTCACCCAAACAGATATTAAAAATTCAAGTTTGCTAAATTCGTAATTCATTTTAGAAAGGGGCAATGTGACCTGTATTGGCACTGGTGGAAAAATTAGCACAACATTCACTTACATGAACCGAGGGTATTGCTGAAAATACTTCCTCTCTTCTTCAGTATTTGGAGCACTGCAACACAGCCTACTCACCCACAGTAAGAGTTAACAGGCGTTTTAATTCTGGCATTACTGTGAAACAACTATATATAATCATCTAGATTGGAAAACCATTCTTTATGTGGACACTTTTTTTCCCCCTTTAAAATGTGTCCTTGGGGAAAAAAAAAAAAAAAATTAAAAGCCCATTTTGCAAAAATTAAACTGTATAAGCCCTTTATATGGTCTGTGTGCTAAACTTCCTGCAAAGCCTTCCTCCCCGACAAACTCTGCCTGCAGATGAAGTGTTTTAACCTTGCCCTCTTAATTTATTCTACATTCTAATTTTCAATAAACAGATGCCGCCTCTTTTTGCGCTTGTTTTCACATTGTTCCACATTCTGCCTGTGTTGTTTCTGCATGTGTGAATATTCAATTATCTATTTCTCCGTGATTCTGCAACTGATGTACTAAATGTCTGTACAGGTTTGGGGGAGGGTAACCAGGGAAGGCAAAACTTAGAGGAAAGGGAGTTACAGGAGTTTGAACTATTCTAAGAGCCAGGTACTTTCCCTGAAAGCTTGCTAATTTAAGAAGAAAAATCACAACCAACAACTAGAAATGCAGGGACAGCAGAGTTGCTGCACGCTGGTTTGCAGCGTATAAGTGTTTCTGTGGTCGGTGCTTGGGTGTGGAACGCTCCATAGAGACCAGCGGGGCAGAAGAAGCTGTTGGTGCTGCTGCTAATGGAAACGGTGTCTTTTTTGGATAAAAAGCACAAAGCAGCTGATTGCCGTTGTGGTTATTTACAGCTAGGAAGAGCTGATAGCTTTCCTTAGGACTCAAACGCAAAGGATGCTCTATAAAGGATGAAATATTACCCTTCATGGGAATGGCCCAAAAAAGGAGATCACGGGACAGGCATAAAAGTACAAAGGCTCTCCAGACCTTGTGGCCCAAAAGCCTAGTTGCAGATGTGAGTAGCTTTAATCTCTAAATCTAAGGAAATGCACAGAACTCTACAGGTAATAACTGCTGCCGCGTTGTTCACTTGTAAGGATTTCCTGGAGCAGGAGGGAGTTCTTACCGGTTGCAGCCTGCGCCGTTGCCTTGCAGGTCCCAGCCGGGAAGCTGAGCGTCTTCTGTAGGCAGCTGCTCTCTGTGCTGATCTGACTCTGGTAGCTGAACCATCGAGCGGGGAAATATTTTTATTATGGATAGCTTCAAGGCTCTGTGGAAAAACTGAGCTCAACTGCATTTTGGTGGTTCAAACTGGTAGGCTAGGCAGGGTTCAGAGGTTTATATTTGCCAAAAATGGTACAAAATTTAGAACAGCAGAGGCGGATCTGGAGCTGGCACGCAGGAGCCTGTAGCTGGTGCAGTTTCAGAAGGCAGGGATACTAAAGAGAAAGATGGCAGAGCAAGGACACAGCGACTCGGAAGCTTCAGCTCTCTGGGCAGTCTTTGCCAGCAGGACTCAAGGTGAAGCCCAGCCTTGCTCTCCCACTCCCTGCGCCTCCCTGGTAGAGAGCCCTCAGCCAGAGCAGAGCCCCTGCTGGCACCAGCGCGCTCTCTGCCTGCTCTTGTATCCACACCCTTCTCTTTTCTTACCTGGCAATAAATAACTATTCTTTTGCTCACGTGGCAAGGGCTACATGGCATTTCCTGACTTCAGGTGCAGCAAAGCACCCCCATCTCTCCCATAGGTCCTGCAAAAAAAAGCAAAAAGACCCAGATAGGAAAGCCTGGTACAACTTAGGGGCTAAGAGGTTGCCACAAAAGACTTCTCTGTAATCACTGGAGCCTGCTGATTAAGAGCCAGAGCAGAATCCTGGCACTAATAGGAGCATATGTGTTGTCCTGAGGCTCTGTGGCTGTGGTATCCTTAACTAATTTAATGCACTCGCGCAGCTGTTTAAAACTGCTATTCACCAGTACAGACAATTGGTGATACCGACTGGAACAGTGAAAGTGTTGAAAGGGCAGAACGAACATGATAAATAACTTTCTTGCCATACACTCCTGCCTTTCAGTCCTTGAACCAAGAGGCACAGGCTGCTTTGCAGAAGGAAGCTGCCCCCCCTCCGCTGCTCAAAGCCCGGCCTGTGTCGCAGCTTGCTGCCGCCGCTCAATAGCCGGCCAGATCCATCGTAATCCCTTGCTCTCCACAAGGAGCGGTTTAGAAATGATTTCATAGCTACAGCTGTGGTAAGCTATGAGGCCTAGGAATAAAAGCCTCAAAACTAAGTTGGGACATACAAAGCATACTTTGCACTATTGTCTGGCTTTACAAAGGCCAAGAAATTAATTCTCCCACCACCTGGGAAATAGCAAGTTCTGCACCCGAGCAGAAGCTGCTCACTCACCTGGTGCGGTACCTCCAGGATGAGGCTCAAAGCCCCCAGGATCACTACACTCACCTTTTGATTATTTAGCCACACTCCTCTTGAAAACGAGCCACGTAACGCTTGTGTCCCTGCAAGTCAGGCATAAGTAGAACTTCAAATACTTGCCAGGCTTGGGCCCTGCAGCCCATACAGGAGAGCAGTCAGATTTTTAAAGCGTAAATGGCCTGTTCGGAGAGCTGGCCCTTGCATGCCAATTTCCAGGAGATCAGAGGAATAAAACCAAAACCAAATTCCTGATGCACAGCCTATACAGCTCCCATGCAGTTAGAGAAAAGCACTGCCTGGGTGTAGGCTTGCTTTGCGTGCAGAGGGAGACGCTGTCAGTGCTCAGGTTGGTGTGCCAGGCGAAGACGCTGCAAGCTGCAGCTCTGCTCCGTGCAACGAGAGTGAGAAAGCTCAGCAAAAAAACCCCACAAAACTTTCTAACCTGGAAATTACTGGAAAAGCAAAGGCGATGTTCCACGAGTACACTGCCCAGCTGGAGACGGAACCAGTGATAGAGTTCCCCCCCCCCCGTATCACTAACCAGAGCCTTAAAAGTTAAAAGATGCATTTGATTTGGAATCACTGCTCACTGGATGAAGTCAAAGCTGTTCCTGTCCAGCAAGCGCAGGCTTTTGCTGGGGCTCATTCTGCACGTGGCATTTGCATGAGCGTCGGTAGGAATTTCATAGGTCTGCTCAGATAGCAGGGTGGCAGGGAACAGATCAGTAGGTAAAGCAGAGAAGTGCAGAGTACCCGTAAATCATAAATAGAGAAAGATTTAATTACATGCTTGGTTAATATTTACAAACATCAAAGTTGTTGTTAGATATGTAAATAAAAGACAGAAATAAGAGACAGGGGCTGCAGTAGCCAAGCAAAGCCAAAATATAACAGGTTAGGGTATTTATTGTGAACTGGCATACGCGTGGAGTATGGGATGGGGAGACACTATATAAACTGAAAGAATAAATAAATAAATATTGACATTGTTCTACACCTGTTTAGCCTCTGGAGACCAGTGATTTGTGGGACCATATGTTGGACAAAATGAGACTGTTCGTTGATAATTGTAAATGTGATGACCCCTTGCAAACTGGGTATTAAAAATATTAAGTAAATGGCACATTTTAATTATACAGTAAAGAGGCTGTTCTCCACCGTTAAAAGACTGCAGCTGTCAGGAGGAATTGATCATATGACAGAAGGTAACATTTATTTGATAGTAGACCTTGGTAAATGACATCCCAAATGAACCTTAGATTCTCAGACAAGCACATTCAGTTCAGACTTGGGTTTAAACATTCGCTTCGGTGTCTTTGTCTTTCAGCTGAGACAATTTTTATCTGTTCCTCCTATACTATAAGGGCTTGTTTGGTTTTTATTTTTGTTTTAATCTGCTTTGCAGTATTTAAATTTCAAATGAAGTATTAAATGAGAAACTGTAAATGATGGAGTTTGGAATTGGAAGTCAACACATTTGTTATTCTTTTTGCCAAAGGTATCAAGTAAGTTGCATAATTACCATAGTATAATATCATCTTTGTCAACATAAACACAGCTTTCGATCAGCTTTGAAAGTGCCATTGGTGAACAACCCAACGTGTGGACTCCAAAAGAGGAGCAGCCCCGGGAGGAGCTGAGAGCACTCACAACGCCTTATGAAGTTGCATAAGGAAATGAAATAGAGACAGGTAGCAAGTAGTCACCAGCAGAAATGCCAAATGCTGCCACGTATATGCTTCTGCATCTGAGGCAGAGGAAAGAAACTGCAGACAGTTTTTGTAGCTTCCTTCCTGCCTATTGTGATCCGACTTTAAGACAAATGTATGAAGGTAAAGCAGCAGCCCGTGTGGATTGATCCTTTTCGCTGATCCAGAGAAACCCTTCCATACACAGGGATTGATTTTTTTTTTTTTTTCCTCCCTCCACTTCTGATTTTATGAAGTGCATGTTTTGTGTCTCACATTGTGCCGATCCTGTGGTGAGGCACTTGCAGAGTCTGAAGGTTGGGGCACGTGAAATAAGGAGCTGGAAGAAAGCATGCTGCTATTCCGTTGGAAGCGAAGGGGAGCGTAGGGCCATAGAACACCTCTTCCTTCCCTTCCTTGCTAACATCCAGCACCTGCAGGCCAAAGTGTACAAAATATATCACAGATCACAGAAGAATGCTGAAAAAAGTTTGCTGGCACACACCGCATATAGGTACCATTAATCCCACCAGAAATGTAATTTCAGATCACTTTTAGGCTGTATTTATGGATCTGGTGATTCATGGCTGTGATCATCGGCCAAATCTTATCCCAGCTCAGGCACCCAGTAGCCGGCAGCGCCATTGGAGCCTGCTGCCTGGCAGCAGAAGGTGCAAGCATGCAAGGAGGGTACTCTGCAAAGAAGCGCTACTGTTACCACAAAGTATGAAGCATTTGCCAGCTTAGGGGTATACAGAGAGCAAGGGAGCTCTTATCAAAGTCAGAAAGGCCAAATAAATGAGTGACTTGAAGAAAATGAAAAAATATATGGAAAAAGTGGATTATTTTTTTTTCTTCCAAATGAGAGAGCAACCTCAAATTTGCTGAATTTGAAGATAAAAGGGGTAGTTTAACTGGTTAAAGGTAGGCACACTGCCAACAACTGAGAAGGGGCAGCACACACAGCTCTGCCAAAGCACTCGCTCTACTTTTTCCTTTAATGCGGGGACGGTCTTGGGTGGGCTGCCAGTTCACAACTAGTTTGGGGATGTGGACAAATGTCCATTTAAGAGAGCAAGATCCCAGGATCATTTTCACTTGTCTCTAAGCAGTATTTAAACCCAGGTGCAATACGGCAAAGAACCTGCTGATTATAAATGAGCGTGTTGGTAGAGTACAGCCACTGCCTTGATACTGTGCTGTTACTCCATCTGAAGCGCTGTATGTCAGCTATGGAAGCCAGTTTGAATGAATTCTTCCAATAAAAATTGCTAGGTATGGTACCCAGCAGTTTAGTGAAAAAAAAAAAATGACGAGAACATGGTTTTAACTCCTCATCTTGCATGATCAAGATTTTACAACTCTTGCTAATAAGTGTTCATTACAAGACCAGCAGCTTGACATGTAATACATTCCCTTCTTAGGCTAAGTCTAACTTCTAGCCCTATGGGACAGTTTAGAGGTGAAATCCTAAAATCCTTAGTTGGAAGCTAATGAAAATGTTGTTTATCAGCAAAAGTGCAGAAACTGAGATGTAAACGAGTTTCTGTCTAACTGCCCAGCTGGTCACAAAGTGATGGCTGTGATGCAGATTTGCTTCACTCAGAAAAATGCAGAAAGATAAGAATTCCTAATTTCTGTACAGGAATATCTGAAAGCCATGGATCTGCAGGTAAGCTGCTCTTACACAAGATGAGAGAGCAGAAGAGTTTGTTGGACAACCTATTGCCTACAGCAGGGATCAAAAAACTCCCACTCAAGCTTTGAAGCCGTAAGCGCTAGGGCAGGTTGCAGGCTGACTGAACTTTGTCAAAGAACAACTCGTTAACTCTGGCTGCTCTTCAGAAAGACAACTTGGAGAGAAAAAAAAAATAAAAAAAAAAAATCACAAGATGGGTTGAAAAATTGTTAGCCCATGCCCCATCATCCATTTCTGCAACCCTTTTAACTTTTGACCTTGATTGCATAAACCTGAGCATATATATACACTCACTATTTCACCCAAACCTTGCCAAAGAGGAGACTCCTCAACTCTGTTTTACTAGAATATCTTAGATTAATTGGATCTAATGGCTGATCTGGAAATATTTTTAATATCCACAGCATTTCCTCTGTGTTTATGCAGGTTCAATGGCTGCATAAGAAACATCCTTAATCTCTCCACTTCACATGCATTTTCCTTTTTGAATAACCTCTGTGCAAAACGTATCCTTGCAAAATTATTGGAAAAGACTTTAAAAGAAACCTAAATCACTCACCTGGATACATGCCAAAGGCTCATTTGTCCAAATCGAATAGCCGCCAACTAAATATATTCTACCATTGTGGACGGCGACTCCAGACTCATTTTGACCTAAAGCGAAAAAGGAAATGGAAACCACTTTCAGTGTTCAATTAACCCTTTTAACACTGAACGTTGGAGTTCTGTCATACCATGAAAATGCACCCGGCAGTAACTTTACTGTTCCAGAATTCACAACGTGCAGCAGTGAAGGTGAAGCACGAGGGCTGTGCTTTGCTCTCCGCGGGAGCCCCATACGGTGCTGTCCGGAGAGACACCCTGGATGAGCAATAAACTGAGGCTGTGCCGGGGACCATCTGCTGTCTCCTCAGCGGCACAGGTTTTTGTATGCCTGTATTTCGTAGGTGATAGGCAAGCTCCCCACCTGCCTCTCAGCTACTATCACACATGCACATCCAGACAGACACGTAGGCCGAGAGCGCTGAATGCCCCTCCTGTTCTGCCCACACCTGTTCGTCCCCCTGTTCCTCCAGGTACAAGCATGGCGAACGTTGCAGAAGCTGCTGTGCAAGCTCATTCCCATAGCAACGGTCACCTGAACAAGTCTGGAAGTTTTGAAGGATAAATACAGGCCTAAAAAAACCTGCACTACACAGTGCAACAGACACATATACCATCAGTTGCAGAGATGCAAAGAAAGGCTTAGATGGCTTCTCGAGGTGCAGTTTGTGGAAACAACCCACCAGGTCATATCTGAGGAGAGGGTACTACCTTCACAGCATTTAGTGGTGTAGGGTCAGCTCCAGAAGGGGGGTGTCTGCAGTTGCAAATCAGATTATGTTCTTCTCAAAGGCTCTCCGTTCCTCCAGATAATAATTAAATGGAGAGCAAAAGGGATATGAAAAACTAGTTGTGTTTGACAGTCTGTTACTCTTCCTTTTTAATCCATGCGTCTCTCCTCAGTGTCCATGAAGTACTCTGATGGCCTCAGAAACTCGGCAACCCTTCTCCAGATCACAGAGATTAAGAAACCCAGTGCAGTATCCTAACGAACAAAGTTGCCACTAGAACAGCTTTTAAATGTACCAGGAAAAAAGTGACATAAGGTGACTGTCTTATTTGTCAGACGTTCATTTCTCCAAACGGTGTTTCTGGCTATCCTGAGCTTCTAGTTAAGTTCCTAGATCCTTTGTATCCTTTTCAGTGGTAGACCTCAGAAACTAATGCAACGCCAAATGGAAGAGGATGAGAAGTGAGGTAGGCTCAGTTCTAGGACTCCTGTAGCAGTCTCTGCTGAAACTTTTTGGCAGCCAATACTGTTACTAATTAAGCTTCGAGTCTGCTGCACAAGAGAACGGCCCCAATGTTACTGCTGTCCTGGAAAGGCATCCTCTTCTGCAAAGCTGCTCTTGGTGCTACTCTGAGAAAGTGTCACATGCCTGTCTCTCCCAAGGATTTGAGGGAGTAGTACATCTGAGAATCGTGTTAAGTGGTGGCGAAGTTTGGTGGAATGGGTGGCAGGGGCAGTGAGTTGCAGTGCTTTGCAAGTTGCCACTGTTACAGTTCCTCCTAATGATGGTCAAGAGGAACTTCACAGATCCATAGCTAAACGAGTTACTCGAGCCATCCCTGACTTGACAGAATTCCAACAGGCACCTCCTTTTGGGTAAATTATTGAGAAGATATTGCTTACAAATAAGTGATGGTTAATTGACAATGCTTTATAATGCCAGCAGCAAGCACTACAAAATGCTATCATGGTAGAGATGGATCTGCCTGTTGAATACTCAAACAGGGAGCTAAATCTATCAGTGCAGGCAAGCCTTTGGAGAATCAAAAATAAGTACTGGTAATACTACAAGAAAGAATTTTTGTTTGCTTAATTAAATCATATTTATGTGCACCTTCTTAAAAAAATATCCTACAGTGTCCTAAGACAAATGTTTTATAGAACACCGAATACTGGAACAGTAATCAAGTGTCTTGTTGGCCAATGATAGCCCCTAAATCAGAGGCAATTGAGGCAAAGTCATGGAGTTCCACATACTAAAGGCATCTAAAAGGAAAAAGAATTGATGTTTTATTCTAACAGTAGTGAGTTTCTTCTGTTGGTGTACACTACTCGCCTGTCAGCATGTTGAAGCTGCAACGCGTCCACTGGTCGGCATCTATGCTGTAGGAGTCTATATGCCGAACCAGGATCCGATCATTGTTGTAGTCCAGATCATTCCCACCTAACACGTAAAGTTTCCTTTGGACAGCAGCCATGGAATGATACACTCTCCTCTGCAACATCGGGCTACGGCTTAACCACTTATTCTGGAAAGAGGAAAAGAGAACTTGTCTCAGCACTGCTCAAAGCCGTACCTATATTAGTAGTACAGTAATAATAGCATGTTAGCAGTGTTCTCCTTACCCTTGGCCAGAAATCACAAGTGTATATACCTCTGTTGTTCACATATTAAACATACATGTTGGTCATAACACTGACTAGATGTACTGGACTGTCAACACATGGTTTACAGTTCTCAAATTTGAATTCATTAATTTAATAGTATTTCTTGCTCTGTATTTTTTCTGTTTAGCTCATCAGGTTTCAAAACTTTTTTTCTTCTTTATAATTCAGTAGCAAATCCTCCTTAAGCAAGACTCTTAGATGTCTCCTTTGTATGCAGCGCTAAAATTATCCATACCAACTAGCTCTGTCATGAGAGAAGACAGATTCTTCTACCTTTCGTTATTCAGAAGCTTATTTGATCTTATCCTTGGGAAATGAAGCAACAGGGAAAAATAATTTCCTAAAGAATCTTCTCAAATGATTCATGTATTTCATTTAATGCTAACCCTTTATTTGTGGGCACTTACAAAGTAACATCCTCTTGCATATTTTTCTTCCCCATTAATAACATTCAAGAATTCTACCTGTTCTGCAGAGGGGCAAGAGGACGTGGAAGAAGAGGGATTAAAGCACAGAATTTTAAACCTAAGAAAACAATTGCTCCTGCTACGCTTACCAAATCAAACACCCTGGCAATGGACGAGATTAATTTATTTAAGTGAAGGAAGTTAAAACCTGTGAGGAAATTCTTTGTGTTGCATGTGCTACCGCCTGCGGTAACTCAAGAGCCTCTAACACTACTGCCTTTTAACCTCCACGATATATAGCTATACATTTCAATGTGTAATAGTTGAATATTAGGCATTAATGTTTGCATTAGTAGTCCGGTCTCTTAACACCAGACTATAGACACCATCTGCTTTGCAAAGCCTGCCTGCATCCCCTGATTATATCTTTAGCTTCCTCCACTGCAGTGCCTGCCAGGTGAGCTGCAAAGCACTGCAAAGGCAAAGAAACAGAGGGGCCTGGTGGGGTCATTTCTAATAAGCCAGCGTGTGAATACTAATCAGTGGTGGGGAAGCAGAGGTCACCCCAGCCGGCTTGTTGGCAGGTAGCTGTGTGCTCTGTGGCAGATGGCAGGCATTATCGACTCGCCACAAAGGCCTCGCGCAGAAGCAAGCGCTGGTGCTGAATGATAGAGTTATTGAGATTCTGTGCGAGATGCAAGCAGATGTGATGGTTTCCAGTACCCACCGTAAACAATATGCCAGCAGAATTTTTAAAAAGAGCTTGTGTGTACAAACACGAAGCGGACCTCATTTGAAGAATGCGAGCGCACACTTCCTCTGTAACTCTTTACACGCCAGCCCGGGTTTCTCATCGTCGGCATGGCACGCTGAAGTAGCCCTGCCACCGGTATTTTGGGGTGCAACTTTCACATCAACGAATAAAGAATCAAAGCAAAAGATACACAATAGAGAAACAGTATCTAAGTAAGAGTGTGTCCCCCTCATAAGCAAAATAAAAGCGCTGCCTGTAATTACTACTTGGATTTAGAACCAAATCAGGACGTGTACAATGGATGCATAAAACTGTACCTCAAAAAGAAAGAGGCAGGTGTGCCATTGCCTCCTTTCTGCTTCAGGACCTGTATGCGCTATGCTTTAAAAACTCAGTGGGAACGACACAGAAGTATCTCCTGGCACAACTTGGTTCCAAATACAGCGATCAAAGCCCCTGTCCTACAGAAAAGTCAATACTCTCCCACGCGGGTGTAAGTCAGGCTATGCAACTCTGATTGCAAGCTTAGGACTTTTAATTCCTAACACAAGCAAGAGGGCATAACCATGCCCTAACCCTCTGAGATGGTTACTGAGCCATGCTAACCTAATCAAAACACATGCATAATGTATGAAATAATCCCTAAAAGGTATTTTAGGTGCTTGGGTAATGAAATGATAGGCACCCTTGCAGCCAGCAGAAAAAGTCACGGCCAGGTAGTATAGTCCTGGAAGTATGCAGGAAACAAAAAGCCCATATATGCAATTCAAAAAAGAAATGCCAATGACAAGGAGCAGTTTTGTGACACTGACTTTGAGCATATGTTGCCCTGGGCTGCTGGATTACAAAAAGGAAAAGGAACAAACAAAATAAATACTGATAAATACAGGAGATTTAAACCACATTTCTGTATTTAATTTAGATGTTTCTAACACCTACAGGCTTAAAAAAATATAATAAAAAGCCAGGGTCTCCATTGCTCTGTTAAACTCACACATCAGTACAAAATGCATTTAAAACACCACTAAATCGAATGGTCAGCATTTTCAGCCTTACAGAATCATTGCATGTATTTGCTAAGAGACATGTATGAAGCCAAATGTATGAGAGAAAGACATACAACACAGACACCCACCTGCTTAGGATCATAGACCATGAGCCTGTTTTGATACTGTGCAGTATTTGTTACTCCTCCTATGAAAGAGTTTATACAGGTTACATTTTTTCGTATAAGCAAAACCAGGACCAAGATCAGGTACAGCAAAATAACCAGTTCTAGGGTTCATTTGCTGACATAATTACATTGCATACCACCACTTATGCTTACATTCCACTGCACTTTTTAATCTGGTTACAAGGTAGTAAGTAACACATTTGTCAAGCATCTAAAACCACAAAATAACAACACACACCCCTCCTCACATACACACCCACACTTACTTCCTTTGCAAAGCTAATTCTATGGGCTAAAAATGAGATAAAAATTGACCTATTTATAAATGACTGTGCATTCAGCCATTGTCCAGGCACGAAGATAAAACCTGTCCCTGTTCCAAGGAGCGTGCAGTGTGTGACACTGTTTGAAGGAGGAGGAGGAGGTGGGCTTGCATCAGAGAGAAGGAAGAGGTCGGAGAGGAGCTCTGCCTAACCAGGAGCATGATGTGGGATGCTGGAAAGCATAGCACAACCCTGTGCAACTGCACTCACCTATATATATTTGAAGGAAATTCTGCATTTAGTCTGTATTACAGAGAGAACACCTCTGGTTTAGTTATAGACATATGTTGGGAGGTTCCTCCATAGTGACCAGAAACAACTCTACTATTAGCATACGTACCTTTCAATAATGTTTGGAAAGCAAGGTATCTATCAATGATCTGGATGAGGGGGTTGAGTGCACCTTCAGTAAGTTTGAAGATGACACCAAATTCAGCGTGAGTGCCAATCTGCCTGAGGGGAGGAGGGCTCTGCAGAGGGATCTGGACAGGCTGGATCGATGGGCTGAGGCCAACTGTATGAGGCTCAACAAGGCCAAGTGCTGGGTCCTGCCCTAGGGTCACAATAACCCCATGCAGCGCTACAGGCTCAGGGAAGAGTGGCTGGAAAGCTGCCTGGCAGAAAAGGACCTGGGGGTGCTGGTTGACAGCCGTCTGAATATGAGCCAGCAGTGTGCCCAGGTGGCCAAGAAGGCCAACAGCATCCTGGCTTGTATCAGGAATAGTGTAGCCAGCAGGAGCAGGGAAGTGATCATGCCCCTGTACTCTGCACTGGTGAGGCCACACCTCGAATACTGTGCTCAGTTTTGGGCCCCTCACTATGAGAGGGATGTTGAGTTGCTGGAACATGTCCAAAGGACAGCAACAAAGCTGGTGAGGGGTCTGGAGCGCAAGTCTTCTGAGGAGCAGCTGAGGGAACTGGGGTTGTTTAACCTGGAGAAGAGGAAGCTGAGGGGAGGCCTTACGGCCCTCTACAACTGCCTGAAAGGAGGTTGTAGTGAGGTGGGTGTTGGGTCTCTTCTCCCAGGTAATGGGCAAATGGACGAGGGGAAATGGCCTCAAGTTGCACCAGGGGAGGTTTAGGTTGGACATTAGGAAAAATTTTTTCATGGAAGGGGTTGTTGAGCATTGGAACAGGCTGCTCAGGGAAGTGGTTGAGGCCCCATCCCTGGAGGTATTTAAAAGACGGACAGATGAGGTGCTTAGGGACATGGTTTAGTGGTGGACTTTGCAGGGTTAGGTTAACAGTTGGACTTGATAATCTTAAAGGTCTTTTCCAAGCCAAACAATTCTATGATTCTATGATAAAGCACCTCAGAAAAGCCTGGAATAGAGTCTGGCCCAAATAGATGCCACAAACCAACTATTTACCTCAACACAGTATATGTTTAATCCCTGATCATCCTGTACTTTATCGGTTTTAAATGGAAATCTCACTGAGTAAACTGGTGAAAAAATGCTTCAGTCTCAATTCTGTAATCTTACCAGCATAAATATGTTCTTGAGTGTGCTCAAGCCTCCTGGGGAGGTGGTGACACTGCAGCACTGCCACAGGTCCCAGCTTCCCCTCTGTCACTACCCTGGGACATGGGAAGATGGAACCAGAAATAACGCCTGCAAGCCACACCTCACCTTTCATCCTACCAGAAGGTCTGGACTTAACTAGGGCACACCAGCAGCCACACACCAGTGAAATTTATATAGTCAGACAAAGTTTTTATATTAGTTTTAACAGCACATGCCAATGACAGACAAAATCCACAGCAATGAGAGGAAGGAATTTCTTATTTCATATGTCATTACATTTGTTTATGCTTCGCTTTTTGCAAGGACATCCCCTGTTTCAGACAGAGCAGCAGCAGAGCTGCTTTCATTCCTGCCAGCTGAGCTATGGCCCCGTCCTACTAAAGGCCATGGGGATTTTTTCTTTTATCCCCAACCAGTCTTAACCTGCCTCCATGCTGGGGAATCCTCATTTTGCCAGCCTCCAGCTGCACCTAGCACAGCATTTTGGTTCAGAACCATACTGTGATTTTGAAGTGACTCCCCCACCTCTCACACGTCATTTCAGGCTGCAGGGTGGTACTGGTGCGCGTTCAAGTTAAAGCAGAATCTCTGCTCCAGATATGCACCAGTTGTGCTCCAGTACCTAACCAAGGCATAAAGGTGTGAAATAATAACTGGTCTTTCAGATGGTTTTGTACCAGCTGAGTGCTGGGAATGTTTGGTCCAGAGGACCAGAATAAATCCAGTTCCAAGCAAAAACTGTGAACTGTACATGGAGTAGATATAGAGAACTGGGTACCAAGGTTTTGTCTGCTGATCTGCTCCTACTGGGCTCAGCTACTTCCTAACATAGATGTACCCTCTAATCACTTCAAATAACTTGAGTGAGGCCAAGAATCTGATCAACGGATAGCAGAAACTATGGATAAATCTATTCAGGAATCTTGTCTTCAACCACAGTGGCAGGGAGGAATGACACTACTATCTGGGTGCATCTCTGCAAGCACCAGCCTGTACTGGGCCCCCCTACCCATGGACGGTAGCACAAGCTCCCAGCTCAGAGACACTTACAGGCTACGAGACAGCCAAGACAAGATGTAGTCTTTCCAAACTGTTTCCATCACACTATGCCACACACTGCCCATCACAGCTCCCGAGAAGCACACACGCAAGAATACACATTGGGAGGCGATGACTGTTCCCATATCTAATCTCACAACCTGTTATTTGTCTCTACACTGGGGTACAGACTTCACAGTGTTAGTGGCCGTCAGCCACACGCGCAAAACAATCTTTTCTAATATCTGTTTTGTAATTTGATTTTCTTTTACATAGTTATTTTCACTCCTAGCATTATGTTTAAAAATGAGATGTCAGATTAGTATTTTGAGAAATAAAAATCACAGTTATTTGGATGATTACCTCCAGAATGTTAAACTACAGCAGATGCATCAGAAACAGAACACTGTGTCTTGTATTTCCATTCAGAAAGGGCACCTTAATTTGGGGGGAAAGACGTGGAAGAAGAAGAGAAAGAAGGGTGTTGCCTCCTCGTAAAATAATGAAATAATCAAATAAGCAAAATTATTTGCCTCTCTTCACAAAGAGCCCTTCATATCAAGTACACAGCTTACATTTTTCCCCTTGCAATATTGCTCATCTTCTTCACTTTTAGATTAATTTACCAAAATGAGATGCTAAGGATTTGCATACAGATTTGACTACACAAAAATAGATCTGGAATTAATAACAGTCTCTATATGTTTTAATTTCTTCTAGACTGGAGTACCCTTGCCTCCAGCAGTATTCTTGGCTTTGAAAGTCATCAAGCTGATTTGTCTGCTCTTAGGTTATGATGCCACATGCTGCTACACTGTCCCCTGCAATCAAAGTGCTCGCAGAGATAGATTCCATGCCTTCCCCTAACAAGTATATTTTATAGATTGGCAGTTTTGATCTCCCCTCCCCAGGGGGATAATCTGCATCTTAACAGGTTTCTATAGATACATCTGTCATTAAATATGCCATCTTATATCTGCATCAATTTTCAAACTCAAGTTCCTCCTAACTTTGAAGTGCTATAGCAAAAGTTTACAATTTTCTGCCAAAATTCAAATTTAACAAGTCTGCAATGTCCTCTTGAACTCTTTTTTTTTAAAAATACTCCAGGCAGCTGGGAAAGGGCAAAAGAAGAGCAATATGTCTCTTAAAAAACAGGAAAAGTGAAAAAAAAAGTTTAAATGGTACTAAAAATAATACATACTTTCTCATAAAAACTGGGGTAATTCTGAGATAATTTCTTAAACTTCACTGCAGTGCTTTCTATGAGGAAAAGAGGGGAAAGGCAGGGAGGCGTCATAACTACACTTGAAAAGAAGTGTTTAAAAATACAAACCACGCTATTAAATTTGATGTCAAGCAATAGCAGCTAATGTGGTAGTAACCCATCAGTTAAGGAAAGAGAAAACAATGTCTGGTGGGGTGAATGACAGATAATTTACAGTTTGGTCAACACTTGCTGGATTTTATAAACTGCACCGCTTTGACATGAGTAGCTTGCTTTGAGGACTAGGGTTTCCAGGAGGCAAGAAGCACTCTAAGGAAGAGCCTGAGTATTTTTTGCTCTTAAAGCTGCAAGAACACGCTCATGGGAAGCCCAGCATCCAGCCTGTGGGCTTACAATGTTTCTACCCTGCCACACTCACTGTTGCTCACTCCCTTGCAGGCTGTAAACCCTGCTTTTTAAGCTCTCCAACACCCACAAGTTCCCAGCTCACACAACAGTGCTCCTCTACATGGAGAGGTCCTGGAGGACTCCAAAACCTGTCTTGTCCAGCCCTTGCCCACACATGTGAAATATTTTGCTTTGTTACAGTCCCCCAAACAGTCCACAAACTGCACTGAAAAGGACCTTCAATAAAGACACCTCCAAAAAGAGAAGGGGGGGGGAGGCAGTAGATTCAACACCATTTTCCCCAATCAAAAATTTATAATCCATATTTATAACATGTCCTAGTGAGACCCCCATATGACTTGAGAAGTCTAATCCAATCCAAATCCCCCAGAAAAATCTCACAACTCTCTCCAAAGTCCCCAAGTGCTAGGCTGCACACATGAATCCGAGTTCGTTGGGAGATGTGTAAAAAACTACATGTTGGCAAAGAGCTCCCACGTGTATTCCTTCCAGCAAATCCGGGGAATATATAGAAACTCATGACATGCGCCCCAAGGTGCTCTGCTGTTTTAAAATAGAAATCTCTCCTCTCCTACGCATCTGTGTGTTAAACACAAGATAACCCTTCCGCAACACGTAAGCCCCCTGCCTTTCACTTCAGCCAGCCCAGGTGCAGCGAGGGCAGCTGAGCTGGAGCACACTCGCCCACCCTAACGGGTGCCCTGGAAGACACCACCAGCAGCTCAAATTAACAATTAGCTGCAATCCAGCTGCAAACAAGAGGGCTACAAGCCCTAGTTTGTTTGTGGGTTGTTTGTTTGTTTGTTTTTAAAAAAAAGCATTAAACCCCAATGTTTACATTCAAGCTAAGAAGAATCAATGGCATCAAACCTATAACCTTCATGCTTGAAAGGTGTGAGACCCATTTTCTTTGTTCACATATAATAATAATAGTAATATAGAAACACTGTTCTATATACAGACTAAGACTGGGTCACTGAGGCAATTTTTATGTACTTGTTAAGCTCCTGCTCCTGGTAATTTCTGTGCCTGCTACACTGCAATACTTGATTTAGTTAGACACTGTAGTTTCCTATTTATTCCAGATCTATTTTTCATAAAACAATTTTATAGGCATTTACTGAGAAAAAATCTTCTTCTCCTCACAACAAACAGCATACTGATAGTAAGGTAACATTTTTCCCCCCAAATCACTTCCAAACTCAGAATAATTCTCCAACACATGTGATCTCCATCATTTTTCTGATCAAAATTTCCATCATTAGGGAAAAAATAATAACTGAAAAAAAAAAAAAAAAAGAATCTTGAATTTTGAAGAAAAAGCTGTTAAATACAAAGCAACGGTATGGGGGTGACTTGTTTCTCCCCCCCAAGCTGAGTTTCCATGTGCATGTCAAGATGTGATTCTAGCTGACACGCTTAAGGTCAGGCAACTCGGACCTCTGCGAAACAACAGCATAATACTTTGCTTTAGAGAAGACTTTTCATGTGCTAATCTCTTGAGCACTTGAGGCTGAGGGGAAGCCTGGTTATTCCCAGCTGCAGGTGCAGGAATGGCCCAGAGCTGAACTGCCTGGCAGAGGTTCCCTGCCCTTCTCTGTCCCCACGGGCGCTCCACCTACACGGGAGGAAGAAGGTTAACGTGGATGGAAAAGTAGGTCTCCAGATTTGCATGTGCGCGCCACAGAGGATGCAGGGAAACGGGCATAGTTCAAGTTCTCACTCTTATGGAAAATATTTCCCTGCTTTTGTGGGGAATGATTGTTAGTAATGTTGAACTCCAAAGGGTTTGGTTCACTTCGTTTCTCTTTCACTCAAATACTTCACTTTTCAAGCATGTGGCATGCAATTCGTTTGTGAAATGGGTCACAGTGTCAGATGTTAACTGGGGCCTGTAAGATTCATCCTTCTATAAAATTTCCAAACCATCTGCCCAATGTTGTACTGTCAATACAGAAAACTTATTTTAATGAATTCTCATTTACTTTTTAAAATAAGAAAATAAAACAAAATGCGGGCTGTGAAAAAATAAAGAAAAGACGAGAAAAAATAATGACACAAATGTAAAAATATGTTCCACAATATATGGAGCTCAGACAACTCAAGAGCTGAACCCACTTGTGCTGACCAGAGGGTCCAACTAGTTGCAGAGTGCAGAAGGCTCCCTCTGAGCCTTCCGACAGGTGAAAAAGCCCAAAGGGGTGGTGGCAGCTTAGAAGTCCCTCTGTCACCTGAAACACCAACCACCCATCTCCTACTGCCAGTGTGTGCTTACAGCATTTAGTTTAAATACACTCTCCTTCCCTGCTGCCTTTGCCAAGTTTTTATGCTCTATTATTTTTTATTCCTTCTCACATTTGTCCCAAAGGAGCAGCAAAGTAAAGCGGACACTGAATCCCAATAATAATAACAGAAACCCCTTAAGTCTAGTCAGCTTTTGATTAGAAAAGCCTTTAGAAGGCAAGGGGCTGTAGCAGAGGCGCTGATGCTTTGGCTATAGAATAAGTAAATGGTCTGTGTGCAGGTCATGTTTTGATGACTCTCTCCACAAATACAAGAGCTAGAAACTTATATTATCACTATTTAATTTATTCACTTACTAAAAAAACTGGGCACATCCTCATGGTTACCTTGCCAGCTGGTAGTAGCAGACTGACTTTGAGAGCTCTTGCTGATGACCTGATTTCCCAGAAAAAGCAGCAGGGATACAGCTCAGAAACATCCCTAACTCAGACTAATTTTTTAATTACTTAATTTTAGGCCACAATCTTCAAAATTCTGTTCCCTCCTGAATTACTGATTACTCTTACGCTAACACTTTACTGTTGATGATGAACAGTGGATTTTTTTGAGCAGTGACTACTCATGTTTTTGGAACAATAGAACATCTCTCGGTACTGTTCCCCTGCCCCTGAATACACACATACAGCAAGCTACATTCTAGCCCTAAGCAATTAATTAATACTAGAAAGCTACCTACAGTTACTGTTTCTCCCTCTGCTTTTATCTATAAAACAACTCTATTCAATACACAGAACCCAGTTTTCAATCTGTATGTAATTCAGATCAATACCCTACTGAAGTATTGCATCGCATGCTCTTGTAATTCATAATCACCTGTCAGAATCTAGCAACTCAAAACTGCTAAGCATTTTCTCAAAACCATACAAAACACAACCAAAAAGTCCTGTCTATCTTATTCCACTGCCAAAACATTGCTCCTTACTGTGATGTTACAACAGAAGTTATGTTGGTAGCATTTTCAAATATAAAAGGAACAATACTGATAAAATATTTTGTGTTGTTTTGCCCAGTTTTAAAGAGTTCGTCTAATAGGCTTCCACTTACCTCTTCCCCTGATTCTACAGCTGTATTAGAGGCATATCCTTGAACAGCATATCACACTGCTTCATTATATAAATGCAGATAGTATTTAAACACCCAGGCAGGCATGCATTTCACTTACGTAACTAAGCACATTAATTAATCCTCAGCATAATTTTCCCTTTCCTAGCATATCTGGAAAGATTAAAAGTAATCTTCAACCAGTCCCACATTTGACTTAAAAATCTCTATCAAATACTTCCTTGGGGGCTTTTTTGTACAGAAAAAAAAAAGAAATTAAGAAAAAAAAATATTTTTTTTTTTCATGTACTGGAACAAGGACCATGCTCTGATGGATGTTTCTAGTGCTCATTCAATGATTTTATACGAACACACTTAATTTTTTTTTTTTTTTTCATGTACTGGAACAAGGACCACGCTCTGATGGATGTTTCTAGTGCTCATTCGATTATTTTATACGAACACACTTACACAATTTTCTAAAAAGGTCTGTTTTTCATAAACAGAGACTGACAAATGTAAACCACAAGAGGAGGGGAAAAAAAATTAATCAAGACACAACAGTAGTAGCATCCATGTATTTGAATTGCCCACCACACACACACATCTCTCTCCACTGATAAAACAGGAAAGGCAGTGGATAAACAGCATAATGCTCTGAAAATGCCCAGCTGGTACCCTAAAGCAGAAACCCTGTTTCTGTACTGTACTTGGGTCTCAAAGCCCACTGCGTGCATGCTTCGGCATTAACACACAGCACAAACTCTACAAGACTCTTTTGATGCCAGTTCTTGACCCAAAGCACCTGCCAGGGATCTTGGTGATTTTCTGTGTTCTGTCATGCTTTTAATTCCAAAGTAATTACTCACGATTTTAGTGTATATGTATAAAAATAGATATCCGCTACCTCCCCCCACCAATGCTTGGGTATCCATTCCCATAAAGCACTTAATCCATATGGGCAAAAAGATACATCTGCAAGGAAAGCTCCACTAACCTCAGTGACATACTTTGAGAATCCCCAAACCATAGAATCATTTAGGTTGGAAAAGACCTTTAAGATCATCCAGTCCAACCGTTAACCTAGCACTGCCAAGTCCACCACTAAACCACTGTCCCTAAGCACCGCATTTACGCATCTTTTAAATACCTCCAGGAATGGGGACTCAACCACTCCCGTGGACAGAAGCACAGCAAAGGCTTAAGTAGCTAACCTAATTTTTCATTCACATACCATCTTTTCACCAGCGGGATCCCAGACTACATTAAAATACCCTGAGGGTATACACAGTGAGGATGACAATCACTGAACATTTTCCTCAAGGGCTGGCCTCATTTACTCATTAACTTCCTTAATAAATACTACATTATAATCTTCTGTGACACACTTCTTACTAAAAGGTGGTGGTGGGGGGGTGTTCCTGTCAAAGTACATTGACAGGAACCCCCCCACATTGACTGAACTGCCTGGGTGGGTGTGGTCTCCTTCTCTGGAGATATTCAAAACCCACCTGGACAATGTCCTGTGCAACCTGCTCTAGGTGAACCTGCTTTAGCAGGGGGGTTAGATTAGATGATCTCCCAAGGTCCCTTCCAACGTTTGCCATTCTGTGATACATCATACTAAGTTGCAAATGATATGTTAAAGATTACAAACCCTATACTTTCATCTATCTGTGCCATAAAGCTATGGCTGCATCAAGCAGTCATGTGCACTTGTTATGGACAGAGCCGTGCATGACTTCTAACAAAGATCATCTTGGCCTGTTACAATATCCTCAAGAGCAAGTGGGAGCAGTTCACACACCTGCCTTCAAGCCCTGCATCTACACAAGCCAACAAGCACTTCATTCTCCATTTCATTATGAGGAATAAATGCAGTGGTACTAGATCATACTACAGAAACTGGGTCTTGTTTTTTGTTTTTAGGAAGCACACAGAATGGAATGTTATGCTCCTATACTTCTAATTAGGCTTGATTTTATGCTTCCAGGCTTAAACTCTTTGAAATACCCATCCCCTAAGAGAAAAGTTATCCTGACACATAAACATAACAAGACTTATTAGTTTCATTCGAGACAGTATTTTGGTATTTTGTTAGTACCTCAAACTGTGTGAAACGTTTTCTACCTGATATCCAAAGAAGACCATCCACCACATATCCTGCATGGCATGAGAGCGATCGATCAAAGGACTGTACAAAGGTCCACTTGTTCTTCTTGGGGCAATAGCGTTCCACTGTAGGTAACACTTGTCGCAATTCATTTCTGCCCCCTACTGCATAGAGGTACTCATCCACTGCTCCCAGCACAAAGTGTTCCCGACAGTTCTTCATTGGAGCTATCTCAGCCCAAGAGTTAGTGCGGGGGTCGTATCGACAGGCAGTTCTTACCGCACAAGTGCGCCCTGTGGAGTGCTCTGCCTCTCCACCAGCTACAAAAAGAAAGTCTCCCATGACAGCAACACAGTGATGGCTTCTCCCTACAGGCATAGGCGCTAGCTCGCTCCAGTTTGCAATCCCTGCGATATGAACGTTCTCTTGATCTACTGGATTGAAGTATCGCAATTCCTTCACTTTACAGATTTCACGTTTTTTCCCACCAATAATGTAAAGTGTGTCTGACTGGAAGCGAGGTTTTGTCCTTCTGGTTTGCCAAACTGGCTGTGCATAGACGCTCTGGTGGTAAGCCAAGGCCTCATTAATAAGAGCGGTCGCAGTTTCACTAGCTTGGACAAGAGGATGAGAAAGAGCTACGGTATGCAGTGTATCCACATCCATAAGGCCAAAGCGGACATACTGGAGAAGGTCATCCATGTACTGGTAGCGGCAGTTGTGTTCCAACCACCTCACAGCCAGCTAAAAATGGAGGGGAAGGAAGGGAAAAACAAGACATCAATTATTTGTGTACAGTTCTGTCAAAGTTTGGTCTTTTTAAAATTGTGCTTGCATTCCAAGAAGAGCTAAGTACTTGCCTCAGTAGTGATATTAATCAATATAAAAAGGAGTTATGAACGTATGTGAGTCAACATAAAACATATGTACTAAAACTCCATCTATAACACACATAAAAGCTTTGTATTGCACCAGTCCTCCTAAAGAATTTCCACAGCATTATCAGATTGCAATACTGCTATGCAAAGCTCTTGCTGTGCAAACTGGTAGTGATGCTGTAGAGACCACAATATCCCAAAATCAAGCTGCTGGAGCAATAATATAAATGTAGGGACTCTGATCACCGGAGACCATAGGTACACTAGAAAAAGAAGCAAGATTATGGTTAGATGATTAGAAAAGCCCATTCTCCCCTCCATCTTTCATTCAATTTATAACAAAATATTGAAGGAATATAACAAAATACATACTGAATCCTTCAGGTTTTTTTCTTCTTCATTTATTTTATTCATAAAGTGGAGAGAAGTGTAAAGGGACCAGAAACTAAGCAGAGAAGAGAGAATCAGAGAAGAGGCTTTGCCGATTTGGGACTGACAGAAAGCAGCAAGGAAGACTCTAAAACTGTTCAGCAGTTGCAGCTGGTATCAACAGCCAAAATTAAACAGCCTTTAAATTACATAAAGCATTTTGAATCCAACCAGGTCTAAGAAGAGGCTAGGAAGGGCCTAAACCATTTCAAGAACTGTTGTGTAAGTTGTCCTTGAAAAAAATCCAGTGATGAAGACACCCAGACTTCCTCAGGAAAACCATTCCCACGCACAGCTATCCTCTTGGACAGATTTTCCTTTTACCTCTGCAGGAGCTCTAAACTCTTCAACTCATTGCCTCATTTTTCACCTTTGGGTTTATACTCCAGAGCTCAGGAACCCCCAGACCAACCCCTGAAATTAATCCATCCATACAGGATGAAAAAGCAGTCTGCTACCTTGCTTTTTTCCTCCACTGCCGATGCTTTTCATGTGTGTTACAGTTTCCTCTTCTCTGAATGAAAAAGTCTCTCAATCATTCTTGGGTCACATTTTCTAAGCCTCTGTTGCTTGGCTCACAGTTCTCTGTTACTGAAAGGAAATGCCCCTCTTTCTTAATGTTTGCTGCTGAAAACTGGATAAAATCTTCCTCTTAAGGCCGTCGTAGTAGCGAATAGATTCAAGGATCACTTTGATCATACCAATCTATGCCATTCTTGTTTGTACTTCACTACATAAGACTGTCAGTGCACTACGACATTGCTGATTCATGTCTAAGTTCATGACTGAGTACTACTCCCACCTCCTTTTTCTGCAGAACTTCCACAAAATGTCATGCTTTCTCTGTCATTACTGAACTCTCTATTTAATTCAAGCCACTGCTCCAATCTGTCAAGATCATCCTCAATCCTAATTACATTTTCAAATGTGCTTGAAGACCATTCTACCTTCTGATTGTCCGAAAACATAAAGCCCTTATTATTCTTTCATCCAAGCCATTAACAAAGACATTGACTAGTTCTGGATGAGGACAGACTCCTCTACTTGAGACTTCTTTTCATCCTGACAGAGAACTTGTGGAGCAGAGTTTCTAGCTAGCTGCACGATAACAAGTTTCAGCTAAAACTTACTGCCCCGTATTGCTCATGGGAATGTCACATGAAGGAGCTGAAAAGAAAGGCTTCTCTCTTACTCAAGGCTTTCATATATGCATGGTTTATCAAGTTTATTGCTGCTTCTGTAGTGTCTCGGAGAGAGAAGATGACAAACCAAACCCACCTTCTTATTAAGATTAATTTGAAACACTTTTGCTCCCCTGTGCTATTCAATCCCTCTGAAACAAAGAACCAATGAAGGGCCTCAAAAATTGCAACAGTTCAGTCAGTTAAATGCTGTATCAAGTCTCAAAATGTGCATTAGCTATATGTATTTAGACTTGTTAGTAAAAACGGGGTTAAATACATTTGAAAGTATTCATGGACTTGAAATTATTGAGCATTATATTGACATGTTCTGAATCCAAATCCACATGTCATGTGTCTCCTACAGGGTGGTTTTAGGCAACTCCCTACTCCATGTCTTAGGCCATGTGAATCTTTCCTCAAAGTTTTCAGAGGTACTTAGCTCTCATCATTGACTAGGCACTTGAAGTGGAATTCAGGCTATCTTCATCATGACGAAGACACCAACTGAATTCATACCAACCAAATGATGCGTGGGTTGCTGTATTAGAAGAATTTACAAAACCTGAGTTCTTATCTGTCACCACTTGCATCCAACAGACTGGTTTCTTTTGCATATAGTTTGTGGCTTCACTAAAATGGCATTGTGGAGGCATCACTTGTGCTTTAATGATAGACATTACAGACTCTCAGAAGACATGCACTATATGTAAACCAGGTCTTGGTAACCACAAGGCTTTTAAAGGAAGTTTAATATCAATGCCTGTTAGTATCTTAGAACTTCACCCTTCCTCTTTCCTTTATTGTCCTCCCTCCTGCCCCCCAATAAATACTATATAAGCACACAAGCAACTCGACATACATTCATACCTTTCAAAGACATAGTATCTGCCTTCATTTCTGCATATGGGATGTGTGACCATCTGCAGCAGGAGGGATGGACATCTCCATTACAATACATTTTCTCTGCTGCAGGAAGTTTGGCAAAAGCAACTTGGTTCATACTGAGTTTGGTCTGTACTGAGAATATTCCTGGAGTTGTAAAAAATGTTTCACTGAAACCAATAATGCTTGATGTTTCTCTACAATCACAGAATTTCTAAACCACCACAGCGATGGTGCAAAGTGATACAAAGATTCTATTGGCATTCATAGGAGATGTACAATCTATTCCTGGTTTTGAACCAAAACTTTCTCCATCCTTTCCTACACTATTTCATCCCCACTCATCTGTCCTGCATCTTTATTGATGAAAACTTTTGAATCTTTCCAAATTAAATGTATTGCAACCTTTACATGCTGCACCTAAAGATATCTTTGGTCTGCACTATTTCCACCTTTCTCTTCTGACAAGCAACTGCAACAGCAATGGAGAGGGTAAGGTGAACCCCCCGCTATTTTTTGTGTAGGTTGCTACTGGCTGTTACCAGACTCCGTGTCTGAGGTCAGTTTGCAGTAAAGAACTTCATTTTACTGTCTTAATTTAGAAAGCAGGGCAAAGAACCCTGCACATCACTGTATCACCTGGATGGTCTGTAGGCATTTGATAATTAACAGAGAAGCTCTACTGGGTCTTAGGGAGGAAACTGAGGTCTGAGAATCACAATGTGTTTAGAAGCTCCTGTCCAGATCAACTCATGCTACTGCTGAACACAATTTGACTACAGCATTCTGTGTGACCCACACCTAATCTGTGGCACTCCAAGACAGAGAAAAGACCATAAGAGCTAAAAGCTGTAATGTTTTTATCTCCTTGTTTTGCTATTGGTAACAATGACTGTTATTCAATTTTAAATGCCATAAATTCATTTTGGGACACTCCTTAAAAATAACTACTAGGAATTCAAGCTACAAATGTAGATATTTATATAAATCTATTTATATAACAGGCCCAACTCCTAACTGTGACACAAGGCTATGGAGCAGGTCATATGGCTTTAGGGACCACAAACTGAGCCTTAGACTTACACATTTGTTATGCAGCACATATTGTTACGGTGCTCTCTAGCAGAACATGGTGTCTCACACTATGGAGACATGGAAGAAAATCGAGTTATCTGTGTGGGTGAACAGATATTGTAGTCACTGGGTGGTTTGGCAGCTATTGGAAGGCTGGAGAAGTTCAAAGGAAAGAAAATTAAGTTCCCAAACAAGTCTTTTGCTTGTAGTACAAGTAGTCACTGATGGACTGTAAACAGTTCTAAATTTCCTTCAGTGTAAAGGAGACAAATACAACTCATGAACATATGGCAGAAGCGCAAACTTCCATGTAGCATTGATAAATATACAGATGTTTGCTGATACACAAGTTCCACAACCTTTACTCAGTTTTTGTTTAATCCAAATTTAGAAACTTGGTGCCTACGTAGAAACTCCAAAATTCACCCTGTCCATGCACAAATTACAGTGTCTATTTTTTAGCCTCCCCGGCAGCAGTGATTAGCAACTATAATCAGTATTGGCAAAATAAACTCGAAGCCATTGTACCCTTTATGACATTGCAAGGAGAGACATTCAGACTTCTCTAAGGAGATACCAATGGCACTTGAAATTACAACTGTGTTTAAAACGCAAACAAGTAAGCAAGCAAAAACAAAGCGACCACATCCAGAACTTCGAGCTTTAAAATATTTCTATCACTGCTAAATAATTTACAAAGATAAGGAAATACTCCTAACTCCTAGTGCCATATAGGCAAATTCTGTTTAAACTGCTAGAAGCTTCTTTTCTATTAATTTTAATGTATGAGTGAGAAAAGGAAGCTACAGCCTAGTGCCTATATCAACTTCAATAAATAATATATTTTGCCATGTTCATCTTCTAAACTAAGTAAATGACACAAGTAGGCCCTCAGAAGGACAGGATTTTCAAGCCTTAACCCAAAGGATTTTTCTTCTCCAAGGTTACATTACTTGATTTAGCAATGGAGTACATTCTCAAAACAGCAGAAAACAGATGGAAAAATATATTGTACCACAGCTGGAGCGTACATCTAAACACACCTGCATGTTGGATTCTGGTTTCACTGTATTTCCAACAGCTGCTTCTGCTTCCAGCACAGTGCTTCAAACAGTCCAATTCACACAGCCTCAGAGCATGGCCCTTCCCTCACTGCTGTTAATGGTATATGTACCACATATGTACTGCACCCGGAGAGGGCACAGAGGCAGTTGGAGGTTAAAGCTGAATTAAGAGTTTCACCCCTGTCAAAGGTAACCCTGCAATAAGTAGTTGCCCGCCAGCTATCCCCAGAAACAAGCAAACCCAGCACACCCATGCCTTGCCCATTCCGTGTCCTCCTGCAATCCTTCTCACACCACTCTGCAGGGAAACGTGGCAGACCTTCACTTGGCATCACAGCAAGTTTTCTAACCAGAAAAGCCAAGCTACTTCATGAGTGCAAAAAGCTTGACATACTCATTAGACCCAGGCTCACTTGGAAACTACTTTAAGTCACAAAATCAGCGAGAGGCAGGGGCCACGGGAATTCCATTAAAGCCATCTTGTTGATGTATACATGTTGTAGCCACAGAGACTGCAAAAGAATTATGCTAGTTTATACTGTCTAAGGTCTACTAATAACCAAGATGAAGCCAAAAAGCGATAGTAGTGAAAAAAAATGAGGGGTTTGGAGGTTTGGGGTTTTTTTAGCAACAACAAATAAAAGGAAACATTAAATTTTATAAGGTTTCAAAACAATGAATTCACATTGTCTCATTAAATCAAATGGATATCTTAAATACAATAACAGAGCAAACATTCTCATTTTAGGAGAAAGGATAATTTTAGGTACAAAAAAGCGGAGGGAAGCATTTTCCTAGACTGATATCAAATATATTCAAAACAAATTATCATATTTCTCAGTGACAGTCTGATAATATACCAGGGAAAGA
>NW_009258727.1:3393946-3416446 GCF_000687185.1 Egretta garzetta | reverse complement strand
GGAAGCCAAATATAGATAAGTTATGACTTCAGGAAATACATGGCCCAAAAGGAAGATTAGAAAATCCCAAGGTTCATTAGATCTGGAGGGTGAAAGCACTTGTTAGTGTATGTCCCCTGGCCTCTTATTAGCGCCTGCAAAAGCTGCAGCTGATTTGTCCAGAGTACTACTTTAGAAAGCTCTTGGTCTACTAAATAAGAAATGCTATACCTCTTGGTTGGAGTTTTGCTGGTTTGGGATCTACGTGATGTCAAGACGACAACCTGCAGCTTTCAGAACACCAGCCTGCACTCTGAGAGCCACTTTCCAAGAGGCAGAAATTTGATTTTGATCTTTCAGCACTGAATAACGCACAGCAAGCAGAGCCTTTGGCTGAAGTCTGTCTAGCAGCACGAATGATGCGTTTCACAATATGATACTGTGATTAAGGTAGAGGTACATAAGGCAGCTGTATTAATAGCAAACATTTATCAAAATTAATGGCGTTAAAGTGAACCACAATGTATCAAAAATATTTCTCAATTTTTCTCAAATGCTGATAAGATCTTTCTTACTAAAGCATTTAAGCTTTAAATAAAGCATCAATCACCGGTTGCCTGTTTTCCTCACAGGGCTGCTAAACAAAAACATTGTCCTGCATAGCCTTCAACAGGTACAAGGAAGGATACATAACCTACATGATTTGGCAGATTTCTTAAGTCATAATTAAACAGCTCCATTAGTAACAAGTTTAACAGCTGTATCGCCACCTCTGAAATTTTTAATAAACGTTTCTGCACAACATCCTTGTGAGGAAGAGAGGAATTCTCCATCCCAAAGATGAACTCTCCACCAACCAAATACAGTCCCCTGCATTCTCAGTCCAGTGCTTCACAACAGGTTTCCTTCCTCCCTGGTGCTACATAATGATACTGGCCTTCCCAGGAAGGCCATTACCTTATCAAAAAGGCTGAGAGAGACAGTGTTAGTTTAATTTTTTACGTATATGTTTCCTATTAAACACAGAAAAAAAATGTCAGTTTTATAATCACTGTTAAGAATAGAATGTACACTTTTCAAAACTGTATTCACTTTTTACACATTTTATCCAACGCATTTATTTTACCATTTCTTATATTTAATGGAAATGAGACTAGACAAAAGCCTACCTAAAAGACATTCAATAACCTCAATAAAAATATTTCAGTTTCTTAATAAAAATTTTGCAATAAAATAACTGATCAAAAATCAGCTTTACAAAAGACTAGCTGTACTACATTAATATATAACATTATATATGGTAATGAATCATATTATATTAAAGCAAAGAGTTGCTCTAACAGAAAAACTAAACTTTTAATCTACTCAAGCTCAAAGTGAAGTAAGGTAGGGACAGAAGGTAAACTCTCAGCTGTTGTAAATTATCACAGCTCATGGAAGTTTGCCATTTTACACCTTCTGGGGAATCTGAACTTCAAAATTATATAGCACTTCCCTTCCAAGTATCTCAAAGCAATTTATAAGCAGTAAAACTCAAGCTTCTCTGAGAGAAGTGTACATTTCAACCATTTTCCCAACATAGGAACTAAGAGAAAAATTAAGTGATATGACAGAAGATAGCAATGGTACAGCTAACACAAAATCAAAACCTTCTGTCCCCTCAACCTGTCCACAATTGAGTCTCTTTACCCCACTACCAAAGTCCTGTGGAGGTTTTTTTGTGCTCCGTGCCACAGAATGAAACCTGGTGAGGTGCAGGTATCTGAAACCCGAGGACAAAACAGATCCCTAAGTATCACCTGACAACAGCATTTGAGATATTTTTGCAGCTAAAAAGCACATCGCCATAAAGGCAATAAAACACTGCATTCTTTCTTAACCTTCTCAGAGCAGCAAAGACAAAAGCGTCCCATGGTGTGCTTCAAGAGAAGCACCTTCTTGTGTGATCAAGCCCTCAAAACCATGGAGTAGTCTCCTTTACAGTCGCTTGGAGCTTCTCCACAAAGGCAGAGCTACAAAAGTGCTTCTTGTACCTAACTCACTCTTCTACTATGATCAAAGTAACAAGCAAGGCCCAGTGCAATCCCTAGCAATGACACTATATGTACAACTGGGTGTTTAAAACATCTATGAGCTAGCGCGCAGTCCCCATTGCAACAGGCTTTACAGCTACCCCACTCTATTTTCCTGTGCAATGCAATGACTACTACACCTGGAAACGTATACAAATAAAATAAACAAGCTGGGATTGATCACACTGGAGAGGTTCTACTTACTCCTGCAATCAAAGTAAATTTTGTTTTAACAAGATCATCAGAAAGGAGTGTGGGGGGTGACAATCTACTCAGGGCGAAGCAACGCAAAGCAATAAAACCAAACCCAAAATATGGCATCCAGAGACAGAACCTTGCTTTTTCCTTTCAAACAGGTCCAGCCATAGACAGAAATGACAAGCAAGTCCATGTCCATCCATGTCTTCCTCCCCCACCCCCCTAAACAGTCCTAAAGCCTACAAAGCCCAATAGATCTGCCTCTCTTCAATAACTGGATCAAATGGCAAGAAGCTCTGAGGTAGCAACTTCCTGCCATCCATCTTCTAACGCATCACAAAATACTCAAGTTTGGACCCCCCATCATTTGTCATGGTGGTGAAACCAGCATTGCTAGGTACATTCTCTCTGGTAAGTTTTTCTAAAGTTGTAATGAACAGAAGCTTATCTCTTCATAAACACAGCTGTCTAACAAGGACTCTTAACTGTGACTTGATTTCAGTTTAAGGAGATCAAAGTTTACAATAGCATTTCTCTTTTCTCAAACAGGGTGAGGACAGAGCACATGGGAGGTGGAAGAAGAGGACCTCCCCCCACCCAGCAGCCATCATTTCAAAATCTAGAATTGCTCATTTTCATTTTTTGAGCAAACATTCAGGCTGACATCAAATGCACTGAAACTTTACATAGCCACATTTAGCATTAAAGTAAGTTGCTGGTACATAATTATAAGTAGAAATGACAATCTCTCACCATGCGATACACGTTGTTTTTATTGCTATTCCTCTCTTGTTATTTTTTCCCTTGAAATGTTTTAGATGTATAGTGGCTCTCTATGAAGACAGGAATCTACAAGCTTTCATCAGTAAAAATTGTTAGAGAATGAAATAGGCACAAAATTGACAAAATTCTATAAAAATGCAATTCAGCTCTGTGAAAATTAGTCTAAATGGTTCTTGAATGAAGAAAGATCCCTATTCCTTTCTTCCCTATTGTTAAGGTATAATTTTCTACGAATTTAATAGGCAAATCCAACAAATCACATAAAAATGTATCATTTTCTATAATAATCTTGACAACAGCTATACAGGACTTATGTCATTAATATCTTAGGTCACACACAAAAACGAACATCAAAGTACATACTCTCCTTAGTTGGTTTATATATATGTATCCTCTCAACGTGCCATGTTACTACAAAATCACCAAGGTCAATTTTTCCAAGTGAAATCACCAGGTGGTTTGGTTGGGTTTTTTGTTTGGGGTTTGTTTGGTTTTTTTTTTTGTAACCAGTGATATCACCAGCACTTTCACTACAGGAACTTTATTTCTGTTTTGTTCGGCTTTACTATTTTAATAAAGCAACTAAGCCCTCTGACAAGGATGATGATGGCTTACCCATCTGGGTCTCACAGCCAAAAGCTTTCCGAGTGTCCCCTGTTTCTGCGAGTCACTTCACCCCCAGAGTTATCAAACATTAGCCACTGAAGTCCACATAATACATCAGTGAGCCTGATTCTTCAACTCTGAAGTGCTGCTGGAACCTCATTTTAACATGGATGCACTCACTAGTATTAACTGTGGGAACACTTAGACCTCTTCCTGTCAGCAGACAATTTACTTCTGCTTTCTCAAATCCCATAAAGAATATGCCTCAGAGGACAGCACGACAAAGGTTACATAAGTATTTTAGGAGTTGGTATTTCTTTTGAATGATTTTTCACAAAGGGATATTTTTCCCCATTCCTTCTTTACATACAAAAAGAACAAGCGAGTACACTAGCAGAAGCTCACTCGGCTTTTCTGGTAACAGCATAGTTTCCCTTTGAATCAAATCACATTTTCTAAATGATGTCAATTTTATTGACTTTGATTTAATCCCCACATGATGGGCTTCAGATTACCGCAGGACTCATACTATTTTTAAGTTATCAGTTAATTTTTCAAAATCAACTAATTGTCTGAAGAATGTTAGTTCTTTTAAAAAGCTGTTTAAACACTTAGAGCCACATTTGTAAATGCATTTAAGATCCCAAATGTATCTTGTGAATTGGGAATGTCAGAGCTTCCTATGACAGGATTAAAATAAACATAAATTTATTATTTAAACCAAGTAAATCACATCTGAAGGAAACTGAAACAACTGCAACTGCTAAAAGGTGAACCTCATAAGATTCAGACCTATATGGTTTTACACGGATGCTAAAATAGGCTCCACCCTAAAGGAGCAGTTTGAAAGCTTTTCAGCACAGATTCTCACTTCAGAGACTGTGATCTTTCCATCTGTCATTACTATCCCACATAGACCTCTAGCTTGGAAGCCACTTCACAGTGAGGCTTCTTAAGATCTTTTTGACAAAAGTATCTGTGGTAATTTCTTCCACTTTTCCCTGGCACCAGGGAGTCCAAGGTGATCAAAGGAGTATAAGGACCCCTTTGTCATGAGGTAACAAAACCCCCCTCAGCTCCACAGCTCCCTCTCACATCTGGAAGCTGCCAAGGGTTTCCCTGTTGGAGTAAGCAAAGACGTGCAGGACTGCCTCTGCTTTTCCATCTCCTTGCCTCCTCAGCCTCCTGGAGCCACTAAGCATCTTGGTCCTGGGGCAGGAATGATAGCAAGGGGTGACAGCTAGTCAGACCTCAGCAGTCATGCTGAACTGAACCCACTTAATAGCAGATCTAGACATACGGGTGCAAATTTATTTCAACTAACTTTACACACTTAGTTTAGGTACAAACGGAAACACTTAATCCCAAAAATGGATTCTAGCTATCTTAACATATTGACAGCAATTCTTATGGTTTTAGACAACCTGGAATTCAATTTTCTTTCTTCACCATCTTTGGCTCCATAGTTACAAATAGAGGTAATGCTTCTCTACCAGCTCCCAAAGGAAAACTTGTTGAAATACAGAGCTGGGAATTCTCAAAAGAGCTTCTCATTTTCTATCATTTTCAACAAACTTAAATCCATCAGAACAGCATTAAACAGCTTTACAGGGATTCTGAAAGAGTACAGATTACTAACATTTGTATCTCTGAATGGAAGATGCTAAGACAGTAACAACAAACTGCCCCATTTGATCATGCATGGTATCTGTGGGTTTTAGACTTTATGTTGTTCTTTTCTTTAACTTAAAAATAAAAGCAATGTATATTTTCAGCCATGCCTGGCTTTCACAACAACCTCAGCAGCTTTCCTTTATATAACCATATACCTGTGTATTAATACAATTACATTTCAGTTAATCTCCAATAGATCAGTGCCACAAAGAGCATAAGAGTCAACACAAACCCCTCCATAACAGACTAATTCAAATGCAGAAAGCAGTATCACAGAAGCAGTCTTGCTGTGTGTGCGCCTTGGTGTCCTCTTTTTGGCTTTCTAAATCAAAGCACACATCCATTGCTTAGCTGAAGAACTGACCTAAATTCAAGAGCTGTGGGCACAGCAGCCTTCCTAAATACTGGTGTGATGCTCTGTGCAGTTCTGAAGTTAATCTGGAATAAATAAGGTGAGGCAATGTTACTGTAGGACACTGAGGCAAAAGTAATGCCCTCCAGCATCTTCTCTATTGCTCACAGCAAGAGCAGCAAAATAATCAAGTTTTCTGATTGGAACTGACATGTATCAAAAAGAAAATTAGAAGAGCACACAGTTGCTCCTAACACAAACCTAGTTTTAATATAGAAAATCCCTTTCGATACTGCTATACTTGATAAATAACAGCAACAAGATTAGCTAACACTCAAGAAATAACAGGCAGAAACTTTCAAAAGTTCAGAACAAAAGCATATGTAAAGTTCACACAACTTTACTGTAAAGGACAAGATTAAGAGCCCATTAGATTTAAGCTAAGGCAGACAAAGGGGCAAGGTGTTTCATAAAGTAAGGGGACAGTGCCAACTGGGGCAGTGTTCATTTTCACTGTAAGCCAAAATGCCACTTCTATTACAAATGATGCAGAAATTGTATCAGGAAAAAAGTGCGCGACCTGAGCACACCATCAGAGCAGGTGTGAGATTCAGATGCCTACATCCACTGCCTCGATCCACTGCAGACTGCAGGCACCCTGTTTAGTCTGCAGCTCCAGTGGACACCGACCTCCTTGCATATCTTGTGCCACAACTGCCAGCTTGGCCTATGTATCATGGCTATCCTACCAAAAACACTGCATATGCCTCTGTTTTTCAAAATAAATCCCACACAAATAGTCTGGAGAGACTGTAAGGAATATTGCCATTGCACACAGTCAATTCAGGTAAGATACCTGTGATTATGAGGATTAGCCTTAGGAAAAGGAAACCTACATCCTGTCATAGGTTATGCTTTCACACTATTTTTATTTGAGAATAACCACGTAATCTTGCTTGCAGCTAGTCATGATACTCAGTGCAACCATCACAGATCCAGCACAGTGGACACTGGGATCAAAGGGTGGCTCTTTGGCACTTTTACATAGACTACTCATGAAAAGGGTACTAAAAAGGGGCTGAAAATGAACAAAACACACATGGGCAATATGCAAGTTTTCCCATATAGCTTCACCATTTCACCTCAGCCTTGATGTGCCTCAAACTTTTTTTTCCTATGCCTTGATAAGAGGCTGACAGCAACGCTTTAGTGTGGTGGTTTTCTACTTAGGCTAAATACTCACTAGGGACAAACATTAGACCACCAGACATGATTTCGCTTATTGCCCAAGAGAGCACTTAAGCTTATTTCTTGAACAGTGAAAAGCTGATATACTGTTTAAACACAACATTGATTACCAAGATGCTTTCCTTCACTTACTATTTTATGTTGTTACTTGTTTTGCAGTAAAACTTAAGTTCACATTTAGCAAGGCACTTAGTCCACATTTCATCAAAACATATATATACCCCTGAGAAACATGAATTTTGCTCTCTCCCTGTTAAAAATTGCTCTGCAAGAATCAAAAGATTGACAGCAAAAAAACCCAAGTACTGCACTAAAGGAATGGCAAGCTTGTACTGGAACATGATAACCCACTTTAGAAACTGCTGTTCTGCACAGGAAAATGTGGGCATCACTGGAGATGTATGGAAGATATCTGTGGGCCTGTCTTCAGCAGAGAACTGTTCCATCATAACAGCCTGCTAGAATGCGCACATCGCAAAATTTCCAACAGCACTGAACTCTGTGGGATTTCTGCTGGAGAATACTTTTGGTCCTCCACAAATGCCACCAGGAGATTCAAAATGGAGCTCCAGGGTAAGAAAAGGCAGTTGAAAATAGGGCATTTTACTCTTCCTTAGAAAAGGATAAACAGGACTGTAATAAGAAAATTGGTTTTATACATATTATTTTTATAAAACAGATGCTTAACAAGTCATATTGACCTGTAAGACTGTAGTCTTCCTGTCTTTTATTTTTCTGTTTATTCAAGCAAGGGCCTTTCTCTAATACAGAGACGAAAGACTGATTTTGCACACCCCATCCACAGCAACAAAAGGGATAACTCCTGCTACAGTTTCATATGTGGAGCATCTGCTTTATGAACACAAGTTCACAGGTCGCACCCGAGGAAGGTAACAGGGCTGAAGTGTCTTTTTCCAGGGCCAGGCTCCCAAGACATAACACAGTTGCACGCTTTCTAGCTGAATAAACTACTCATGCAGTTTTATCTACCAATTTTTCCTACATTGATGCTTATCAGTTGATTACCAAGAAACTGGGTTGCACAGCAAAGTAAAAACAACCAAGAAAAACCTCCTAATCTTAACCTCAGAAGTAGTAATGGCAAGTACTAAAAATGGTCTATTTTTAATGTTAGCCATCTAAAAATACATATATCCTTTAACAATGTACTTAACCAGTAGCACAGAAGGAAGAAACTAATCTATACGGATCTCATGTTAAGATTTTTTTTGCCAAATGTGATTTGAGAGTTCACCTTGGATCAAGCACAGTATTAATAGTTTCATTTGACCAATGTATTGGTGGGAGACAGTGATCCAGAAGATATTTCTACCTGTAACTATCAGTACAATCCTTGAAATATGAATATTTAAGCCTCGTAACACTGAAGTTTTTGATAATGAACATGATAAGGCATAACTATACTACAACTAAGGCTAACATCAGTTTATTACTTAAAACTTTGGCTTGCTTTCTACTTCCAACAAGTAGCTACTTGTTCCAACAAGTAGCCTTCTACTGCTAGATTTCTGAGGACACATTCTGTTGTACAGGGTTGGTTACCTTTTCAATTATCAAGGGAAAGAATTCATCTGCTTCCTTAAAGTAGAACCAATGAGCCTTTCTAGTAATGGTCATTTATGAAAAGATTCACTTTTCACTTTATGATAAACTAGACATTTATGTCCTCCTCATGACCATTTCCTGTGGAAAAAAAAAAAAAGCTTGCTGCACAGCTACAAAATAATTTGCTTTCTTCCTCCAGCTTCTTCAGGATTCTTCCTTGGTTCCATGTCACTGCTTTAAGTTTACTCACATTTTAATGCAGCTGACAAATCATAAATTTCATATAAACAAAATAATATTTCATAATCTCACATGCTAGTAAAAAAATCAATATGAAAACAAACATTATGTTACCCAATAATCAGTTTTACTGGCTTAGCCTGCCTAAAAAAAAAAAAAACCCAAACAAAAAACCCCTGAAAATGGAGGCTAGTAAAATTGCTCCAATTTCAATGCCTACAGAGCTTTTCTGATGGGCTTTCTTCTTGTTGTTTATTTAAGAAACATATCATTATATTCCTTGCCTATTGTCTCCACTAAAAATAAGACATTTGCATTAGGCCAAAGAGTTTCCTAAGATTTTAATAGGTAGAAAGAGGAATGAACAACTTAGTTTGTCCACTTTACCCTGGTTTGAAGTCATGTTTTTCTTTCTGAAAAAATCAAGAGGAACTACTGTAGTACTCTACATTAATCCACATTTAACTTTCTCAAATTTGGTTTGCTCAAGGTTATGTTTCACCATATTCACTAAAATTGGGCGACTGTGAATTGGTAGTCTAACAAAAATCCAAAGTGTGCCAGATATGAGCTGCAGTCACTTCAGTTTAAATCACATTCAAGCATCACTCCATGTACGCATTTTGATGCATTAAAATAACTGCCTTAATCTTTATCTGTGTTAGGATCGAATCACCCAGTGGACACTGGGAATTTAAACTAGTGAAAATAAATGTGTTCTGCAGACAGCAGCACCCTTTCCAGAGGTTCTCTGAGGGAAGCTTTAATTTGTGCTTAGGGCTTTGTGGGACCCCTTATAGTAAAGGTGCCTCGGGGACATGCTGAATTCACATCGCCATAGCACACGTGCATGTGTGTGCGCAGGAGGCCACACTAGTCACAGGTAAGACAGACAAAGCAAACGGTAGCTTCCCCCATCAGCTTTTCTATTATCTGCCCCACTTTGTGCCAATTTCCTCCAGCTTCCCCAACACCTCTTGCTTTGCTGTTCTTCCTTAAGACATGGGATGGGGATTTGTCAAAGTCAATGAGCACTTTATTACAGTGAGAGTGTTCAGTAATGAACAATTCAGCAATTTAATGAGATTCTGTAGATCTGTCTCCAGCCTGTCCATCAAGTTTCACTTCTATAAAGCACCCTGACACTAATCCTCTGGCATACCCAATCTTCACCCTGGGCTGAATATTAGATTCTTCCATGGTATATTGCATTACCACTATAACCTTAGCAAAAATGATGAACTTAACTACACTTGAGGCAATATAGCTGGTCTGATTTGATTTTCTTCTATTGGGTTGACTATGAGGGAATTACTTATTTACTAAGATAAAACCAAAAAACAGTTCCTTATTGCCTTCTGAATGCCTAAATTGGTAAATATTTATGTATGTCTTAATTCATTCTGGGGACCTGGAATATTTATAAATATATATTTAATCCTGGTTGTACAGACTGAATTAAAAAGACATAAACGTTTTGCCTGCAGCAGAAAACTAGTTTAAAAAAATTCTTCGGAACAGCATTAGTAACCTTTAGAGAGGCAATTACGATAACACTTAAATGGACAGTGTGGAGTTTGTTGTCACTCAAAAAGCAGCGTATTACCTATAAGCATCTCTCCCCAGTGTGACCCACAACAGAAACAGAACCTTTGTCAAATTTGCCCCATGAAGTGTTCACTGAATGGAGTGAGTACAATTAAGAAAATTATACCAGCAAGTTTGCTGACGACACAAAGCTGGGAGGAGTGGCTGATACGCTGGAAGGCTGCGCTGCCATTCAGCGGGACCTGGACAGACTGGAGAGCTGGGCGGAGAGGAACCTGATGAAGTTCAACAAGGGCAAGTGTCGAGTGCTGCACCTGGGGAGGTCAAACCCCATGCACCAGTACAGGCTGGGGGATGACCTGCTGGAAAGCAGCTCTGCTGAGAGGGACCTCGGAGTCCTCGTGGATGACAAGCTGACCATGAGCCAGCAGTGTGCCCTTGTTGCCAAGAAGGCCAATGGTATCCTGGGGTGTATTAAGAGGAGTGTGGCCAGCAGGGCAAGGGAGGTTATCCTCCCCCTCTACTCTGCCCTGGTGAGACCCCACCTGGAGTACTGTGTCCAGTTCTGGGCTCCCCAGTTCAAGAAAGATGAGGAACTCCTAAAAAGAGTCTAGAGGAGGGCAACTAGGATGATAAAGTGACTGGAGCACCTCCCCTACGAGGAAAGGCTGAGAGAGTTGGGCTTGTTCAGCCTGAAGAAGAGAAGACTGAGAGGGGACCTTATCAACACATGCAAATATCTTAAGGATGGAAGTCACAAGGATGGAAGCAGTCTGTTTGCAGTGGTGTCCAGCAACAGGACTAGGGGCAACGGGTGCAAACTGAAACATAAGAGGTTTCAGTTGAATATGAGGAAAAACTTCTTTACTCTAAGGTTGACAGAGCACTGGCACAGGCTGCCCAGGGAGGTTGTGGAGTCTCCTTCTCTGGAGATATTCAAAGCCCGCCTGGACGAAGTCCTGTGTAGAATGGTCTAGGAGAGCCTGCTTTAGCAGGGGGGTTGGACTAGATGATCTCCTGAGGTCCCTTCCAACCCTTGCGATTCTGTGATTCTGTGTGATTCTGTGATTTCTGAGTTCTTCTTGCAGGCCAGGACAACGACACAAGGTATAAAAACTCCCACTTTCCAAACTTTGTGTCAGTAGGTTGCATAGGACATGCTACACTGTATATGCTTCTTCATTACTGAGATGGTATTAAATAAAACTTCCGTGGCTTTCTGTAGCAGCTTTTCCAGCAAAAGTATAACTAAGCATGTAGCTAGGATATTTCACTAACCCCGCAGAGACATCATGATAAAACTCAATCGGCCAACCAGCCATGCCCCACATATGAACTTGTACATCAAAACCTTTTTGGATAAAGGGAACATGGGAGTATCATGGAGTATCATGCCCAAAACCACCAAACCAAACCCAACCCAACACACCATCACTGATAGTGTGCTGCAGGTTCTATTGTACAGTAGTCCTCCAGAGACTAGGACAGGCAAGAGTCTAACTTTATATTAATATTTGCAGAAAATATCATCTTTGTAAAATACTCCATAATCTAAAGCCTCGAAGTTTCAGAAACAAATATGTCAGTTATCAGACTGACGGGTTAAGTTACATCTGCATACCATCTTTGTGGTTTTAAGAGCTTAACCAGACATTTTTATTTTTTAAGAATATTTTGTTCGTGCATGATGTTATACAGCTACAGAATATGAAGTGCCCCACAGATGAACACATATTTTACACTTTGAGAAAATGACGGCATATAGATTAAATGATTTGCTTAGAATAATCCAAATGATAAGTAGATAAATAACAGGGACTGAAATATAAATAAGTCTTACGACACTCAGTCATCTTAGTTGGACCAAGATAACCCACTTGCTTTAAAGAAACCTGTGCTTTCTTTTTAGGAAGTTATATTCTATCTTGAAATACCCTGAAATACTTTCCTTCTATAAAACATGACAGCAAAAAGGAAACAGAAGTGTCTGAGTAATCAGTGTTAGAGAGACTACATTCTACTATATCATGAATTGCAGTTTTTACAGACATATGACAGGTATGTTTCCAAGGACAGATTTTGATTTAGGTTTTGTGTTTCTCTTTACAGGCTACGTGTTTTTTTTCATATTAGGTTTCCCACCCCACCCCCTTCCACACTAAAGGTCACAACATAATGCTTTTATCTTGTTAATATTCTACAGCTAGCAACCCGGTCCTTTTCTAGAGCTAGTTTTTTTTAATAGAAATGATCACCACCTCCAGCTTCTTGCCACAAATCTTCCACTGATGCCTCCACTCATCTCTGAGCAGAACAGCCTGTGTGGTGATTTGCCAATTTGCTTCAAGCAAAGTCAGCTGTAGTGGCCTAAACACTTTAAATGACTACTGAAGTTACACAGCTAAGTTTGACATGAATGGGAGAGACTACAGAAGCAGGTTTGCTGCCAGACTTGTGGCACTAGCCTCAGCAGAGGCAAGGATAATCAAGTTTCATGTATTGGCCCTCTCTTCCCACCAACAAAGTTGGATCTGGAAGAAAATCTCTGGCCACTTCTGAGTAACACAAGTTAAGCAACAAAACAAATTTATCTTTCAAACAAACTAATTGCATTAACACAACACACCATTTTTTTATTTAATTTAACAATTTCCCTTAGTTGTTGTTCACAGTTTTTGCTCAAGTACTTATTCTCCCTCGAGATTGCTCCAGGGTTTCAAAACAACAGATTACTGCTATGGTTTATCGAGTATCGCACATTCTGTTTGTTCACCAATCTCCTTACCTGCCAGATTTGTTCTTCACTGAGTGAAGTAAGTCTATCACTTTTAAAAACCTCTCGAAGGAGACAGTATGGGAGTGCCAGAACTTCTTCAGGATGACTCTTCAATAGCTCAGAGAGATGTTTTACTAAGAAGTCAATCACTGCATTCTCCAACAAAGTGAGGTTGAAGAGGTCCGCGAGCTTATACAGGTCCAAGTAATTAAAACTATTTAATTCCTAAATGGGCAAAGCAAACAAAATACGTCTCAGAAAACAAAAAGCAAAAAAACCCCCAAAACAGAGAACAAAACCCCCCACAGGTCTCAGATAATGAGAAAAGGTTGTTCTTTTGGAGCTGTGGAGAAGGAAGGTAATATAACTTGAAATTAATTAACACAGCCTCATTCAAAATGTATGTGTAAATGTTACCAGTGCATATGCAAATATATATGATAGTGCTAATTTATATTGCAACTGCTAAGGTTATATATGCATACAGCATCTGTAAGAAATATGGATTAGTACATAAAAGAATAAACCAGCATGATTTACACTGTATGACAAGCACGCGCATGAGTTAACAAGTGGATTAAAAAAATGTATTTGTTAACTACATTGGTTTGTTACAAAGCAATTGTTTCTTCATTATTTACTGTTTTGATTGAGCTAGAGCATCTGTGTAGTATGACTTTTAGTTCCATGAAACCTCACAAAATACGAGATGCTGAGCTACATTTTAATATGTATAAATTTATCTTCAATGACCAAAGATCTTTTTTTTTTTTTTTTTTTTCTCAACCACTGACATCAACCTGTAGGGGATGTTGGCCTCATATTCTTTCTCCCGCTCCTTCTAGCAGCGGGAAATCTGCAAAAACAAAAGCTACAGTAACTCAGTGCAGGAAGTTTTTTCCATCCTGGTCGCAGACAACCTATATTTACAGGCTAATGTTTTCAACTTGGCATCCCTTATAAATTAGCATCTGGACAGCTAACCACTGCTACTCTAGACCATACACTCTTCGGGGGGAGGCCAAGAATTGATCTGTATTAGGGAAAAGCACCCAGGACGCCTGGGAAATAAGCACGTTAACCTGTTTTCTCTGTTCTTGCTGTATGCTCACACTTCTCTTCCTCTCCCCTCCGCAATCCCAGTTCTCATCTTCCAATTTACGGCATTGCTCCCTATCAGCCGCCTTCTCCTTGACCAGCTCCATGTGTGAAAATGACAAGAAGTCTTGTCAGTTTCACTTTGCCGGTTAGTTAACATAGGGACTAGAGCAGGAAAGAGAAACAGACTAAATTAAGTCAATTTCACTTTCACTGCTCTGCTGGATGGAATGGCAGCACCAAATGAAACTGACAAGAAATCTTGTAAATGTCAAATGAGCTGCACGGCTGGCAGATAGAGCAGAGCAACAGGGAAGATGGGAAAGTGCGAAGAGGGGGTTTTTTGGAATGTTTTATGGACTACATCTTGAACGTGTGAATTGGGTGGCTGTCCCAATGACTGTGGAGCTGTTTATGCATATGCAATGGAGAGTGGAGAAAGAATTTTTTTCACCTGCTTAGAGGAGTCAGTACTGGAAGAAACTGAATCAAATTCCTGTGGAGGCTCCTGCTCGTTACCTCATCTCCCAGTCTGAACGGCACACCTTCCCTGGCAGGCTTGTACATTAAAGATAAATCCTATGCATGATCTACTTAAACTGCTGCATAGGAGTTTCACATTGTTTTCTTGGAAAAACAAAGAAAAGTTCTTTACATCATCAGAAAAAGCACTATCAGCCATCATCCCAAAAGCCAGATATACTAGTGTCAGTTCCTCTTCATGCTAACATAGAGGAGGTAAGGATAAATCCTCCCCAGTTGCAGAAAGAAAGAGAAAGGAATGAATTTTACATGAGAAGTATCTGGTCTGTGTGCTTGCTCGGTGATTTAATATCTGCAGATCACAGATGGTACCTCACACCACCACTTCTGTGATGGCCATGCAATGGTGGCAACAACGCACAGGAGTATAATCAAAGTAAACATCACGGCATTTGACAAGCAACTACCATGGTTTATCGTCCCTGGTTTGGAAGACTATCTTTTCAAAGAACTCCCTGATTGAATGAATGCCAAACATCCAGAAAGAAATTTAGAAGAGCTCAGTGTATATTTATTGAGCTCTTTTGTAGCCAACAGCTATGTCTGTGGAGGATTAAAATAAACAAATAAATAATCAAGCATTGTGATCTAAGGATCAACAGCCCAACTAAAATACAGGCCTGATCAAACCCCACTAAGCGTCAGTGGAGAAGGACAGCTGGCTTTTGGTGGACTTCAGAAGACGACAACACTGGAGATACCATAATAAAATCTTTCCTCATTAGAGAGAAACATTAACATGACACACAAATGTGGTTTCTCCCCAAAGTCCTCATATTTTCAGTGAAATCTGAAAGACACTGGTAAGCCTTCATTTTTGTTTTGGGTATTTTTGATGATCCCCTGAACTCCTCCATCCCCTCAAATCAACACCAGTTAAAGTTTTTTATGAAAGCTGCCATACAGTTGAAGTGGCCAAATACAGTTATGGATGGATAAATAAAATCTCAGTGGTTGTTTATTTACAGTATTATTTATTTTTATTTGTATGTGTTCACTTCTTTCAGATGCTTATTTATTTATGTGTCTATTTATTTGTTACGAGGGTTTATTTGTTTACTTATTTTCATTGGTAAGCTTCAGAGGATTTTTGATGCTTCGCCTAACATAATGTGTTAGTGACCTGCTGGACTTGCCATTTACTGCTTGATGAATATTGCAAGCATATTCTGTTAAAACTAGCCCTGGCCTGTAATCAGAAGCATTTGGGTTTGGTTTTGTAAGGTTAGAGCTGATCTACAGGTTTGTATTTCACAGCCAAAGAAGCAAGTAGTGCATTAGCTTTTACAAATGAAAATTATCAGACTGTCATACCAATATTCAAACCAAAATTATGCAGTACTATACATTACTGTCTCTGTGATGATACTAGAGGGCAAAAATGTCACACTGTTTGCAAGATGTATACCACAGATCAGATAACTTAGCTCTTCATATGTGGTAAGACTTTCAGAAACATCAGACTAAAAAATACAGTATGTAAGTTAGTTGCCAAAAAAAAAAAAAAAAAAGCACCTTACCTTCCAGCTTTAAAAAAAAGCCATCAGGAAGTTATCAAAGCAATCACTGTCAACTCATTTGGATTGATTTTCAAACAAAACTCTTAACTGAACTAAAAACTTTGTTAAAAATGAAATAGCTTACTATAAAATTAAATTTAGGTGTGGTCATGAGTAAGAGTTCTGGCAGTCTCTTGTTTTCCACAGATTTTGTTATATTGTGTTAAAAGAACAGCTACAAAATTTAAAAGTCATGTGCAGCTTTCTTCTGGTACTGTATTGCAGTATATGTTCTTTAAAAACAAGCCTGTTGTATTGCATATGTAAATTATTGAAACTTTTAACCTTGTTTTTATAAACTTCTAAATATATGCCACCTATCTTTTTTGAACTGAAGGATGAAATATGAACACAAGCAGAACTGTCACTAAGAGCTGAAGAGAATTAGGGAAAGGTAGCAATCCTATCTCTTCTAATATGATGTATGTTACACTGCTGAAACACATTCAGACTAAGAAAATACGTGTAAATTCATACATACAGATCTTACAACTAACATGAAATAGTTCTAAAATCTCACAGTAAGCTCAAACCAATTTAATAAATGGCCAAATTATTTATCAGTGTCTACTATCTTTGATCCTATGCATTCTACTTCCTATACGTACTCCCGCTTCCCTCCTCTTTAAGTAAGAGAATCCACTGTTCTATACTACTGGTCTTCCAATTCAGTAGCATCAACCTTTAGATGCCAAGCCAATTTAACAATGAGCTGACATTTAAAACCCTCGTAAAAGAAAATCAGGTTTCCAAACAAACATAATCTGAAAGACGACGATATTAAATATTCAAAATAAATGATATGGCATTGTTGATGTTTTAATACAGAGATGTATTTTAATATAGAGATATGATAAATTGTCAAACAGGAATAATAGGTATAAACACTGTATTTAAATTACTCCCAAATCCATCTTTATTCGTTTGTACTTTAAAGAATAATTGCCTTGCACAAGCCACAGAAAAGGATGTAAGTAACAGATTGATAAATTAGAGTTAATCATAACCAAGTACACAGCAGACTACAATATACTTCTATTCCTCTGCTCTGTGTTATAAATAGCAGAAAAAGCACAAGGAGAACTAAGGGGAAAGAATGCATTTCTTTATGACCTTATTTGAAAGATAAACTCCTTGGGGAAATACAATTTATTCAGATTATCAAGACCCTGCTGTGCAAATCTACAGTCTGGGAGCACACTACAGAGATCAAACAATATTTACTTTATTCTGTTGGGTATAAAAGCTTTTAATGAATGCATAATTAAGACAGAAAAAGTATATACAGCTTTAGAATTCCACTGCCAAGCCAAGCCATTAATACCCAGAGTATCGTACCCAGTTGTAACTCCACCTGCTTCCTATTTAGATTACAACACTGTTATAAATCAAGGTATTAAATGACTAGCCCTGCTGCTGTAACATAGAAGAGCTGCATGGTGACACTATTTCCCCTTTTCCTAAACAGGGTTCAGCCTCTTTAAAGCAAAAAGCAAGTGTGAGGTTCTGGGACAGGGACATGTTTATTCAAAATCCTTAAGCAGCACCTAGCACAACGGGGTCCTCCAAGTTCTCTACTATGTTAAATACTATGAACCAGCTGCACCATTCAGAAGAGAACCTTGACATAAATCATAGCAAAAAGAGACTAAATAGAAAAGGGATAGTAACAAAATTAAAAGTTGTAGTGATAAAAGTATACTTATCTGACAGCAAAAGGGATCAACACAATTTTAAGAGAAAAGAAATACGGTTCTGTTGGTTCTAGCTCTTCCTTTCTATATCAAAGGTTCTAGTTCTGCAAAACTTCACACATTTAACTAAGAACTAACAGATCATGCATGTACTCAACAGCACAGCAACAGACATATCTATTTGACACTAAGCATAATTGCAAATACTTCAAAAACTATATTTTAGATCTTACTTGAAATTTTCCTCCCCTAAACACCAAAGCCATCCAGTTGAACCATGAAAGACATTTTGCTGAAGCCTGGACACAGTGGAACAGCTGGGTCAGAATTTTGCAATGTATAAAACTGTTTACATTTCTTACATGACCGGTGCAGACTGTAGATGTATTTATAGGCACAGTAAAGGATGACTTTTTAAATTACTCATTTTATAAAATTAGTTTTTCTGATAGATAACTGATTTCTCAACACTTTCTGTAATTCTTGCTTTTGCTTTCTCTTTTAAGCACAAAAAGTTATTTTGCATCCTTACTGTTATTTCAAAGTAGGTCTGGGGCCAAGCACAAGAGCAACAATACTAAAACATGTCAGCCCTATTATTTTCCCTCTTCCCTATGAGAATTCATTTCCCTTCTCACTTAGTGTTTCCCTATATCTGCTTAGCTTTCAGTTTCAATTCTGCTGGCTGGTGCTAGTGAGCACCACATTCAAAGGCATGGAGGAGGCCTGGGACCTTCACAAGCACAAGGAAGACATGATTGCTCATGTGACGGGACCTACGTGTGGTCTTTGAAAAAGGACGTGAAACATGCCATAGGCAGATGCTCAGAAGTAAAAACAAAAAAGTAAACATTTTCTAGACTCTCAGATAAATTAAGTTATTAAATAGTAAAAAATATTTTTAAATGTCAATCCAATTAAATATTTTAAGTGACCCTGAATATACATACCTTTCATATATTGCATACATGATTATGTGTGTCATGGAAAGAAAAACAATAATGAAACATTAAGACTACACAGCTAAAGTTTCATGGTACCATTGGAACAACCACAGGTAAGGTTCTGCAGAGTTTTCAATAGCTGCTTTCCCTTGCTAAGCACATGCAGGTATTCCTGGCAAGATAACTGTAGCGATCAGTATTATTTAACAAATAAAAATACAGGGGTCAAATGGAACACGGAGATCATTTAACCCTTCACCTGGCCCTTTTATACCATTTCAGAGAGTAGAAGCCCAAACAGAGCATTTCATCAGATTTATCAATTTTTACAGTTTTTGCCAATTATGGGAGCCTGTCTTTTCTTCAAATATGTTATGGGGAATGACATAATCCTGCATTCTTTACTCCAGCAGAAATCACAGAATATTGGCACACAGTCTTTACCGATGCTTCATTACTTCATATGTTTGCTAACTCTTCAGAGTTACTACAGTGCTTGAGGAAAGCTGAAAACTACTTGGCTAATCCATCAACCACCAGCAATCTTTTATGGTAAATGTTCACTTATTTTTTTCTTGTTGCTAATATTGTCAAATCCAGAAAGAGCAAGTTTCATCCTTTAGAAACCCAAAGCTCACAGGAGTAGCAGTTAAAAAATTAATTACCGTCAACAAAAAGAATAATAATAAAAAAAAAAAGTAGGAACGTACAATCACTTTCAATGCTTTTGCAGACTCTAATAACAGTTTAAGGCCATGAGAATACAGGAGTGTCAGCCTATTCCCCTACTATACTGGACAAGCTCATCAAATTGTCTTCATCACAAATTAGGAAAGATCCATCTTAAAACTCACTCTATTCTTGCTCCCAACTACTATTATGAGAAGGCTCAGCTGATTTTGAGACTCTGTCTCCTAATTTCCAGTGTAATTTACTCAGACAGTTCATATGCATTTGTTCCTGTGCCAACATTATCTTTCAGTTTTAACAGCACTCTGTCTCCCTCCCTGCTCCCCCCTTCCCCAGTATTTATTCCCTTGATATATTTAGAGAAAGCAATCGTATTCCTCCTCAGCCCTCGTTTTGCTAGACTAAACAAGCCAAGCTATTTTAATCTCCTCACGTAAAACAGGCCTTCCCGATCATCTTAGCTGCCCTTTTCTACACCTCTCCCAGTTTGACTTCATTTATTCTTCTGCATGGGCAAACTCTTGGCAGTACTCATGATTTTTCAGCAGTTATTGTACACCAGCATTAATATTTCCCTAGCTTTATAAATTACCTTGCATGAAATATCCTAGACTCCAACTGCCTTTTTCCTGATGGTATCACATTAGTAGCTCAAAGCCATCCTATGATTTAATACATGAAAATTCTCTGCAAACTTGGTCCTCAAGTGAGACACAGTAACAGTCCTCTGTCTGCCAGGCAGGACAGAAATAATATGACATGTAACAAATGGGAATTGAGTATAATCCACTGAGATGCAGTAGATCCTACTGAGGAATTTCCAATTGCTTATTTAATTTCTTTCTATATTTGAGTAACAGATCTTGTAATTGTCCTGGTACATACCAGTTACTTACTGGGGGAAAAATTATTTCAATAATTTTAATTATTTTCTTAAGATTTTTTTCAAAAGTAGGCAAGGAAATCCCTTTAATATTCTGAAAAACAAAGTAATTTTTAAATCAACATTAAGTATGAAAACTTTCAAACACAGTGAAAACACAAGCAGAAAATATGTTTTTAACACACAGTATGTTAACGTGTGATTTTTATTCTTAATCCCCATCCCCCATTACCAGGATGGAGGGGGAGAGTAAAAAAAAAAAAAAAAAAAACACACACCCCACAAAAGCCAACAACAAAAACCAAAATCAGTATTACCAATAGATCTATTCACAGAGGTATTAAGGTATGTGGCAGTTCCCCTTTCCAATGCTTTTTTCCCAATAACTTACTACCTTGCTAACATTTAATACTTCAAAGATTAAGTTTACCAGCCTCAAGATGAATAGCTTTAAAAATCTCCTGAAAAAATCTCACACCCCACAAAAGCCAACAACAAAAACCAAAATCAGTATTACCAATAGATCTATTCACAGAGGTATTAAGGTATGTGGCAGTTCCCCTTTCCAATGCTTTTTTCCCAATAACTTACTACCTTGCTAACATTTAATACTTCAAAGATTAAGTTTACCAGCCTCAAGATGAATAGCTTTAAAAATCTCCTGAAAAAATCTCAAAAAGCTCATTACACGTTACTAAGACTGACAGGAAAAGACCATTGCTCTTCCACATTAAAAATATTCAGAATAGAAATAGCTCGTAGGAATTGCCGTCACTGTGAAAACCCTTTGTTGACCCCCTCATCAGCCTCTAGAAAAATAAATAATTTGTATATGCTTAGTAATGACTTCTTTGAAGTTTGCAACTAAAATCTCATCCCATTCTAGCTGCACTGTCCGTAATCTATTCTACAACTAAGGAAGATCCTGTCTGCGTCATTGCCTGCTACAGGCCAAATCACAATGGCAAAACCTGAAGGCTGAAAGTCCATTTCTATTGCACTGCTTAGGATCCACTCCGGAGCCCTGGCAGGTCAGAGAAGGACCCTATCACTTTCAAATGCAGAAGCATGAAAAAAAGCCAGACCAAAGAACAGGAGAGCAGATCCAGACAAGAAGCCGAGAAATAACAAGAGGCAAACAGTACTGGAATCTAGCAGGAAAGTTAGAATCACAATCCAGAGAGGACGTGGCTGCTCAAGGAGGCTGGGTGCTAGTTCCTCCAACTGCTCTGCATAAATTTAAATGAATAATGATGAAGATGGATAATAGCATGATATTCACTAACTAAAAAAGGAAGTCAACACTCATGATGTTGAGCTAAAGAATGAACAGGGAGATATTCCAAAATTATCAATATAATAATGTTAACACACTTGGTATAAATAAGAGCAGGGGAGGTGTTCGTGTGCAAGGAATATATAATACGACCCAAACAACTGTTTCAGAATCTTTTTGTGACATTTTATTTCTGGAACATTTCAATGATGTATACATGTGTTCTGTAATAAACCCAGCGAGGGACCACTTTTCTTAAAAACCTGTCTCTGCTTCAGAATCCCTGGCAACAGCCTGTCACCAAATACTTAAGGATTACAAAGCTAATAAACACATCTGGCTGATCTTTAAGGATGTGATCCACAGAGCGCAAGAGCTCTCGATCCCTAGGTGTAAGAAATCGGGCAAAGAAGGGAAGAGACCGGCGTGGTTGAGACAAGAGATGCTGGTCAAACTAAGGAGGAAGAGGGAACTGCACAGGCAGTGGAAGCAGGGACAGGCATCCTGGGAAGAGTACAGGGACGTGGTCCGGCTGTGTAGGAATGGGGTCAGGAAGGCCAAGGCGCGGCTGGAGCTAAACTTGGCTAGGGATGCAAAGAATAATAAGAAGGGATCCTACAGGTATATCAGCCAGAAAAGGATGGTTAAAGAAAGCGTACCCCGCTGATGAGTGAGACTGGCAAGCTGGTAACAGCAGATGAGGAGAAGGCTGAGGTACTCAACACCTTTTTTGCCTCAGCCTTCACTGGCAACCTCTCTCCTCACCCCTCC
>NW_009258727.1:3391513-3393007 GCF_000687185.1 Egretta garzetta | reverse complement strand
CACAAGAAGGACATGGAAGTGTTGGAGCGGGTCCAGAGGAGGGCTACTAAAATGATCCGAGGGCTGGAGCACCTCTCCTATGAGGACAGGCTGAGGGAGTTGGGCTTGTTCAGCCTGGAGAAGAGAAGGCTGCGGGGAGACCTGATTGTGGCCTTTCAGTACCTAAAGGGGGCCTATAGGAAAGACGGGGAAAATCTTTTCAGTAGGGCCAGCAGTGACAAGACAAGGGGTAATGGTTTTAAACTAAACCAGGGTAGGTTTAGACTAGATATAAGGAAGAAATTCTTTACAATCAGGGTGGTGAAACACTGGAACAGGTTGTCCAGAGAGGCAGTGGAGGCCCCATCCATGGAAACATAAAGGCCAGGTTGGATGGGGCTCTGAGCAGCCTGATCTAGTTAGCGGTGTCCCTGCTCACTGTTAGGGGGGTTGGACTAGATGACCTCTAGGGGTCCCTTCAAACCCAAAACATTCTATGATTCTATGATTCTACCTAAAAATGGAGAATTGGTAACTGTAGTGAGCTGGACATCCAATATCACCAGAGAATAAAACAAACTGTCTAAAGAGTGCGGAATGATGGGCTAATTAACACAGACAAATTCAAATCTCGGAAATACTTCCTAAACAACCCAAAGCAACAAAACTTTCTCCGAAGCTTAAGGCAGTATGGGATGCTCTATCTACAGAAAGGCTGAATCCAGTGCAGGATAACTTAATACTGAGTATAATTTTGATAGACAAAGCAGAATCAGTCACCAGTTTGAAATCAGTAGTTCCTAATGCACTGTAAGAATCACATCACCCCAGCTACCTATGAACATTTGACTTGTATGAAAGGAACAAGGCATCAGTAGGGGAACTCATTTTTTGGAAACCTCAGAAGAGCTCATTTTCCAAAGTTTACCAAAAATATTGGCAGAATGAAATGGGACAAATTTAACAGATGGAGTATTAGAGAAAGTTGAGTGTTATATCATCTCATACATTTCATATATTTAATATATATAATTTTAGTAGGATGCATCTTAGACAGATGAAAGATTTTTTTCAATGACAATCTCAAAATGAAGTTATTAATGGTAAGTTATAAAGCAGTGTAACTTTTTCCAGAAAAGTCCTCAAGGAATTGAATCTTGGTCCAACACTGTTAATAGTTCAATTGAACTAGAGAATGGTAAGTTTTGCCTGCAGAGTTTGCAGAAGACTCTGCAAAGCAATGGGGTAACAAATTATGAGAATGACAGAATATGAGTACTGTCTGGCTTTCCTGGCACAGTGATCACATTTAAAAAAAAAAATAAATTTGAGAACCAGTAACATAGCTGATACAGAAAATATACCAGGCTCTATTTGGAACAACACTTACAGGCCATCAGGAGGCACTAAGGAGCTGTCATAAATAGCAACATCAGTTCTCACAACAGTGCTGCGGCAAAAAAAAAAAAAAAAAAAAAAAAAAAAAAAAAAAAAAAAAAAAAAAAAGCACAATAC
>NW_009258727.1:3384836-3391390 GCF_000687185.1 Egretta garzetta | reverse complement strand
AAAAAAAAAAAAAAAAAAAAAAGAAAAAAGGCTCATGTCATAAAATGCTCACTAAGTACTGTCCAATAAAAGAAACAATTCCTCTTGCTGTTTCAACATTGCATTTTTAAGGCTACTGCACAAATATTGGTCCCAGTTCTGAAGTCCACACTTTAAGGATATGAAAATACTATAGACTGGAAAACCAGCCTTGCAAGATTTAAGGTGCTCAACTTTATTTAATTTTAAAGAAAGACTCCTGGAGGATTTGATCTTGAGCAAAGATATTTATAAAATCGAGAGAATATATGAAAGCAAAAAAGTTCTGCCCAAATTTTCAGAAAGTTTCTGGCTCATGAGTGTAGGATCAAAGTTACCCTGGCCACTGCCTAGGAAGTACAGGGCTGTCTGCATTGCCTTCACGTGACTACAAACATTTTGCAACTCTACATTAAAAAAGTGATTGCAATAAAACAGGTTTTTTGCCAATTGTCTGTTCAGCTAAACAAAGAATTATTTCCGCAGTTTGAACTCTGAGGGTATATTGTTTTGCATTCCTCTGAAGAGCAAGAGACTTGTTGCAGCTGCAGGAAGATATGAGGGTACTCAGAGCTTAAAAGAACCTGATTATGTGGATGATAAAAAAGCAACATTTCCATTTTATTTGGGAAACTGTTATTTGTTCAGGTATCTCTATACTCCTGCAATATCTGACCTCAGTTCAAAAAATCACTAAGAAATTTTTTGCTCACAGCATTAAACCAAGGGAAATTCTCATTTTACAGAGAAAAAAGAAGGAGCAGAAGAATAATTTAAAAGATTTCCCATGATGCAAAAGATACGAAAACCAGAACCTCAAATGCCTGGAAACCACACCAGTGCTCTACTAGTTAGATAATTCTTTTCTTCCCCGGCCCCAATTTTAACACAATTTAAAGTTATTTATACAGCCCAATATATCAGCAAAATGCCTGTAACATGTTTTGTATAAGCATCATGTCTCAGTAAAATAAAACTCTCCACAACACTCTGTCCCTAAATTTATGCAGTGAAAAGATCATCTCTCTTTCCCATGACTAGAAGCTGTGCTGGTTAGTAGGTTTACTACATAATAATCAGGACTGATTTTGGAGGTAAACAGGATAAAAAGGGATAGCAGTAGTCCACATATAGGAAGTAAAAGAATGAAAAAAAATCTGGAAGCACCACTGAACTAAAAGAATTCAGTATGTGTGAGCATCAAGGGGGATTTGCTTGTATTTGAAGCATTATTGACTAGGGATTCACTTATCACTCTCTTGGTCAGAAAGTATTATAAATCTGACTCTCAAAACCAGGAAACCTAGAAAGGGCAAAGCCCAAATGTGAGAACTGGACCTTGACTCAGTGTTCAGTTTGACATTTCCTACATTTGACCTTCAGTAGTGCCAAACAAGTCCTCCCAAAATTAACACATGTGTATGTTTGCACTGCTGAAGGCACTAAGCATCAGGAAGGCATGAGCCTTCAAAGATCATGCCGACTTTTGTTCATTTAATTTCTAGCAGTTCTTACCAAGAATAATTTCCTCCCACCACCCCCCGTCTCAAACAGCTAATGCTCAGAATTCCATGCTTTACCACCAAGGCTTTTTTCCACAGAAATATAAAAGCAAAAAATATTTAATCAATGCATCAAATATTTAAGTCACATAACCAAATGATGAAATTCTTACTGGCTTCAAGATTTCACCTTGAAGACACCACCTTTAAAAGCAAAATAGATCATTGTAGGCCAAATTTCTAAATGGTCAAAACTACAAACGCTTGACAGCATCTCAAAATCCTGAAGTGTATGAAGGGCCCCACTTCTGTATCTCCCTTTAAACACAATCAGAATGAAGTGAAGCCAGACACCCTTTAACAGGGAATTGGAAGGGCATTTAGAGGAGGGACATAGCTCAGTTACTTCAAAAAAAATGTATTTCTGCAGCTAGTCTAACAACAACAGTCACTGTTTTTAAAAATGAACTAAAGCTTACTGGAAAAGTTTGTAGTCAATGATTATTCCATGCAAAGTTATAAAAAAATCAGTCCTTTTCAAATACAATTTTTAACAAGAAATGTTGCTAAAACATCCAAATTTCAAAGACTTCAACCACACTTAAAAGCAAATGGCTAAGAACAGATTATTGAAGGTTATATAGATCTAATGTTTGGTTTCTCCTACCCTGAAATATTCGCCACACACAGAGATCATTTCGGCTACTTGTTTTATTCCTTCTCAAGAAATTCCATTAATCTGTTCAACTTTTGGTCCAGGGCTGAATGGTACTTTATGAGTCCAGAACTTGATCAGGACTTTTTACCAATGGTGTGTAATACACGTGCTAGTTAAGACTCACAACAGTATCTAGGTAGTCAAATACTTCCAAATATTTAGTTACAGTAAACATTCAGTATCAGTCTCTGGGGGTCCTTGACATCACCACTGTATACATATACTCCCTGCATATTTCAGTTCCCCATGAGGTCGGCAATGTTGCAAATATGAGTAAAAATATTGTGAGGCAGGCAAAACCAAAATACAGGCACATATAAACACTGATTTGAGGCCTGGCATATGACATTGGGCCTGTCCCCCTAGTTTTCTCTATGCCCACCACAGGCCATTTCAAGTCAGTGGGAATTCCAATCCCAATGTGTTTTGGGTGTTAAACATACCTGAGGTTACTACAATACTTTCCTCCTGATAAACAGGTGTGCTCAGATGCTACGGAAATTCAAGGCCTTTTGCATATATAATCAGAACAGATGTGATTTATGGTAAACAAGGAGAAAACATTGAAATGGAATTAAGAAAAAGCCTCCTCTGAGTGGCTTTGGAAACTTCCACAACAAAGGTCACAGTGTTTATGAGGCAAGTCCAGCCAACATATTACTACCCCTCTAATCCAGAGGACACAACAACTCCTATAAAAAGTACTGTAGAGACAATTCCATGTGTTACCAGCTCAGTTCCTGCTGTTTTTAAATGAAAGTCCTGGTTTAAGTCACTCCAGATTCAATGCCACCAATGCAGCTAGAAACACTCTGTGACAGAAATCACAAATTCTGTAAGACTCTGTTGGAACAGATGGGGAATTTAGCAGCAACTTCCTCCAAATTAATAAACAGATGTTTAGAATAGATTACACAGGAAAACAAGTGAATAAAGTTACAAACATTTTTCAGTTTGGAATAACACACTTACAGGACATTATTGATGGTTAATAAAGTTGTCGATACCACTAATCTTTAGGTTTGTATGTTTAATTTTTAGAATTAGTGAGATTAATGAGGACAATTTATAGCTCTGAAAGCTCTGATTATATATTGGCTGAAGATTCAGTAAGACAGCATGTATACATTTATATTCGTTCTGGGTTCAAGGCGTATTCAATGCCCTGGACAGAAATGGAGTTTTTGTTTTAAATAGAATTAGTCTACATCACAATTCTGAAGTAAGATACTGGTTCCCTGGCAAATTCTAATCTGATGCAGTTGCACAAACAAAACACTATAAATGATGGAATCTGCTAAAAGACCGCTGCTATGAGATCTACTGGAAAACATCAACAGCCTTACATGGAACTTGTTTCCTTCTTTGTGCTCCCCTACAAACTGAAATGGTTCAGTGAAGAATGTTTCTCTATTAAGTACTAAACCAGTATTTAACAGTAGTTAAAATTGCATGATAATTTGGGATACTTCCATTTCTAAAACTACTTATGTATATTTTGGGCTTAGTCATTTTCATTAGAAATCTTTCTTCTTAACTAGCACACCACACTAGTTGAGTGTGCTGTGAGCAGTTTAGACAGATGGATCAAACCGTAATGATTAAGCCACCAGAAAAATATAACACATAACAGAGGGGTGGGAAATCAACTACATAGATTAGTATCAAATTCTGACTTTTTGCCTTTAACGAGAAATGGTCTAAAGAAAAGTCTAAAATGTGAATACTGCAAAACTGGGGGACATAGCAGCTTCAGTCCATCTCCACCATTAAGTAAACAAGGTTTTGAAAGGGTAGTCTCTTCTATTAAACTGACTGTAAAACAAAAATAAAATTTACAAGGTCTTTTTAATATCTCTTAAAGATGGAGCAGAGTCATTCACTATTTTTCCTCAGTTTAACACTTCAAGTTCCAAGTTGCCTCAAATTCTATCAAATAATACCCTGTCTCACTCATTTTCTTAAGAAATATTCTGTTCCTGCTTAACATTTCAAACTTGAAATTGCTCCCTGTGAAAATAGTAACAGTCTGTTTAAAAAGACAACGTATAGAGGAGGTAAAAGATACTTCATAATTAAGAAGGAAAAAAAATCTGTTCTGTTTTGGCTAAGCCAGTACAGAGGAAAGAAGAGATGGACAATTAACTCTCTACCACAGTGATACTTCCGAGATAAAATCAGATTGTAACTCACTTCAGGCCCAATGTTCTCTTCAGGTTCATAGGTTACAAATGATTTACAGTCACTATTTTGTACTTTGCATTCTGGCCTTTCCCATATTGGTAAATACTTTATAACCAAAGCATTTTCATGTTTCAGAAATACCTTTGCTAAAATGGCTTAACGCAACTCAGATTGCTTTAGATCAAAGCAAATTTAAATAGAATGGCCCTCTGCTTCTTTACAGGAGGTAAAAAAAAAAAAAAAAAAAAAAAAAGCTCTGTATATCTGGTGCCTGTATTCCTGTTCTTTCACATTAGAGCTGTAAGTCTCCTCTTTCAGGTCACGTCTTCCACATAAAAGTGCTAAACTAATGCCGCTTAATGACAAATTAATGTCCATGAATAAAAAATACACCTCTAATAGCATAGAGTAATTTGCCATTACAATATCATCATTGGACATGCCCCTGGTTTAATACGATGTATTTAATTCATAACTTAATGAGTGATATATAAAAAGAGAGAGATGAACCCTGCAATTACATTTATGTGAGTCTGTCACCTTATTTGTAAAACCTTAGAGTCATTTACATTCAAATTAGAACAAATGAGTGATTTCACAAAGTGCAGTGATAAATGACCATTGCTGCACAAGACAGAACTGTATTTCCTGTGAAAACATTAACAGTTTCCTATTATTTGTTAAAAATTACAATGCATATTGCCCAGTGTTGTGTGAATAATGACTTTTTTACTGATTAGGTCAGAAGACTAATATGGAGTAAAAATAAATAATTTTTCTTTTCATTTTTTCTGATCTTAGCTTGAATTTAGCTGCTCAAGCTGTGATGGACTCACACTGCCACCTGCTGCCCACGCCTGGAAGGGGAGGAAGGGCCCCTGCTGCCTTACGGCAACTCGGGTCCAGCCTTTTGGGTTTCATCTCTTGCAATCAAACAAATTTTCCTGCCAGACTGCTAACTGGGCATGTCACCGAGGACACCAGCAGATAAGGGTGGCTGCACTACCCAGCTACAAATAATGGGAGGTTCCCGCATCCCAGCTGCCGCAACTGGTAAGGAGAATAAAGAGCTCAAGACATTGGGGGGGGCAGGAGGGATAGGGGGGCCATAAAACATTAGCATTGATCAGATGGTAATAAAACCAAAGAGGGATTTTGTACACTAAGCATTCTGCGATTCATCAGCCTCTGGTTACAGCTTTATAAAAATATTAAAAAGATTCCAGAAGCAGGAATCTTTCAGGGGCTGAGGGACAGAAAGGTCAGGTAAGGAGGCTACACTGGCTAGAAAGACAATGAGACAGGCAGGGAGGGAACAGTGAAGCAACGCAGCTCCTTTGGTCCTATTTAAAACACACACCAGAGCTGCTCTCCCTTCCTGATAAAAAGTGCAAAGAGAAGGAAGATGTAGCAGTATCTGCCTCTTCCCAACTTGCGACCTCTCCTGCGACTCTGATGCAGGGAGACCGGCAACATCTATCCATACGACCAGCTGGATAGCTGTAATCTTGCCAGCAATGGCAAACCTAGAGAGTCCAGCATCATTTTTCACTCATCCACCATCAATTCCAATTCAGCTCGGCCAACTATTACTTCATTAGGAAAAGCAGAACACACACACACAAAGCCAGCAGGTTCCTGACCATAGCTGCACTGCTTTCTCTAACAGTTAAATACCCCATGAGCAGAACATCCACTGTCACATCACAGCTAAATAGCAGCAAGCAGATTACAGTAGGAATGGGATTCAAATGGACTGGGTATACCATTTTTACTTTCTTCACTGACATTTTCATCCTCAGCTGAAAAATGGAGAAAACCACTGTCATTTTTTTCCTGAGTCCCATTCTAAGTTGGACTCCTCAGTAGTGCATTCATGTTTCATATATTAAAAAAAAAAATCTGTATCTCTGTAATGTGTCTGTGTGTTAAAAGAGAGGAGAGAAACTCCGCAAGTTGTTTTTGAGCTTTGTACAAGAACTTTCCCAATGACTGTCAACAGCTCCATGATCAACAGCTGACAAAATACACTCCTCAAAAACCAGCAGACTAGCAGAGCAACTACTGGTCACACAACACAGAAAACCAGCAAAATGCAAGACAGTATTATTTCTGTCTACTTTATATTCTTG
>NW_009258727.1:3384518-3384821 GCF_000687185.1 Egretta garzetta | reverse complement strand
GATCCCTCGTTCCACCATGGGATAAAGCTGCTGGACTTAAGTTTGTGTGGTGGCTTTATAGAACACCACTCTAATTCTAGGGGTTGGGGGTAAGGGATGGCGAGTTGCATGTGTATGTACTTAGCTTAAAAACTCGGTATTAGTTAAAAAAGGTAAGCCTTGGTTGCTAGATGACCTTTAGATTTTTTTTTCCAGCAGTCTAATTTGCTCTATATGAAAACCCAGGAGCTAAAATCCCAACTGAGATGGGGCTTCTAGCAATGCAAAGGTGATGCTCTCAATCTCTGGTGTAAGAATTAATTC
>NW_009258727.1:3361264-3384502 GCF_000687185.1 Egretta garzetta | reverse complement strand
AGTGTATCTTAGTGAAAGTTGGGACTGTGTTGTTGGCACAGTTTGAAATGGACAAGTTGGGTTTAAGAAAAATAAATAGCTTTGAAGCTCTAGCCCCACCACATATGTAAACCATGCACATTCCTCTTCATTCCACAGGCAGATTCATTTGTAGCTGCTTCACTTTAAACACAGTAACATATTTCAATCTATAAACACATTCAAATAGTTTAAAATTAGTAGAAGAAAATATCCAGATCAATAGGCGTTCATACACCATGGAAAAAAAAAAAAAATTGTTTTATATGCACAGGTTGACCATTAGGGTAGAAGGTTGAAAATCAAATGCCCCTACCCAAGACAATTTGCCTACTTCAATTATTACCAAGAATTATTTCAGGAGGTCTTATTTTATCATTTGCAAGTTGATTAAATTAATTTAATTTTTGCATTCCAGGCCTGATCCTGTTTGCTGTCTGCTTTTGTATACAAGAATCCAGAGGACACAGTACAGAGGAGGCTCCAAGACAATCCCAATTGACTGCTGCTGTACTGTGCTGTGATTTTTTTAGGCTCATTTTAATCACTCACCTAAAATGTTCTTTTCAGCTTAAATTAGCCCTCTTTAAAGATGCTATGATTGACATCAGTAGCAAGCAGGCAGATATATCTGTGGCAGAGTTCTATCCACTGTAGTGAAGTTTCTAAAAGGTAACCTAGTACATTTATCATTGAAAAGGGAACTTAATGCAGTTAAAACTAATGAGAAAATTGGCATCAAACTTTTAGCTTTCCTTGACACAAAAACATTTATGATCCCAAGAAAGTTTTTGACAGTCAGGGGAACTTTAATGGCAATCGGGATCACTGTTCATGTCTACTATACTTGCTGCTCCTAGTTACTGAGAGAATAGGAAATTATTTCCATCACTGAATACAAGGACAGTCAGTTAACACCACTTCTAATAAGGCTGTATTGAAAATACACAACAGTCGGTCCAGCCAATAAACATAACATAAATGGTATCCCAGACTCTGTCCAGTATGTAATCCTAAGTTATTTTTCACAAGAAGTGCCTGATCTGGCAGCAGAAAGTTAAAGGGGTAAATGCTAACAATCATGCCACGTCCTGCCTCTCAGAAACAAGTAGGTTGCTTTGGGCAGTTCTGCAACTTCTAAAGCCCTCACTCCACCAATCACCCTATTACCTTGAATGTAACAAAGGAGGTATATAGAACTCCACTGAAAATAATAATCCTGGACTTCAGAAAATACAGAAAAATCACTTAGCTTTAAGATGTGGACAATCTTAGGTCTCAGGTCTCTGAATGCCAGTGGAAATCAACCTCTGGTTTAAAAACTGATTACTAAAGCTATACCCACATAATACTGAGTTGATGTTGATCAGTAGAAGGAAATTCCATTAAAAACTCATGTTCTCAACTGAATTCCCTCCTTATTAAGACACTTTGATTGTTGAAATAATTTGCTGTTTGTGGCTCTCTTTGGTACGGAATACACAAACAGCTAAGGAAAGAGGCAAAACTTTGTACATCTACAGCCAGTTATAGAACTCAGACATATTTATGCAATAAACATTTCTATGTTCTGAATAAATCTTTTAACATGTTTATTCTCTTGCCTAAGAATAAAGTCATCATGTACCTTTCAGAAAAACATTTACCACCTTTAAAGTGCAAAATAAGTCATCACAAACACACTACTTAAAACCACGTTCTCTACAGCTCCATTTAAGAAGTCCATTCTCAGATCTCCATGACACTCAAAGCATTCCACTAGCTTTCTCTTGCCTTCTCCAATGTCATAGTAGGACGGTTATGGTCCACTGGAAAAGGGAAACAAGACATTCAGATAACCCATTTCCATTATATTTCAAAAAATCTACCTGTTTGTTCAGCTCTCTGTCCTAGCCCCCTTTGAAAAACCGCAGCCAAAACTGACAATCAATCCAAGCTGGAAGAGGAACTTTGGAAACAATAGTCTTAGAGAACGGAATGTGCACTCTGCAAGCAAATGTTCTGTGCGTGATCATGGACCTTAGTGCAATTCAAGATACATTAAGCTCAAGTCTTCAGCTTAGCTTTCCCACACCTATATAGCGGTAATACAGCTAAGAACAATCACATTGCCTTACTGTTTGTTTAGGTTGAGATAGATGTGTGAGACTTCAAGCCTTGTTTCAAGTACTTGAGAATTATGCAGACATTACGATCTGTGAGATTCATGAATATGCATTCATCTCTAATAAAATACATCAGTGTGCTTCAAAACAGTCCCCCTCTACAAATGAAGCCAAAATCAAAACCCCCAAACAGCAAAGGCTGGGGAGTAATCATGATTCAAGATATGACACTGATGAGGTGGGAGGAAAAGTCTGCACAACACAAAGATGGAATTAAGGCCTAAAGTAAGGAATGCTTGGGCATTTCTTTTGTTTGCAAGTAGAGGAAATATGATCTACAATTCTTTTAAAATAAAAATAGTAAATACAAAATGAGAATGAGTTTTCCAATGAGAAAATGGAATCAACATTAGATGCTACAGAACATTTGATAATGTGAAGTTTAGAGATGATAAAACACATTTAGTAAACTTGCAGTTTTGTCAAAAATCTTCATTATGTCATGCTGTCATAAACATCTTAAAAGATGGATATTACCTAATTGAGGTTGAGAGGAAAGAATGTTCCTCTCCTTTTTTCTGTTTTTCTTTTGATCAAAAACTCATAAGAATGCCATAATCATGATTCAAATTATTTGTTACAGAAGTCTTTTTGAGATTTATCAACAAATTAAAGTGCTCTAAGCTGGTTGGTCTATAAGAAAGAGGATCCATTTTACAGTCAAAGTAACATCTTGTTTATTCTGAGACAACTGAGAAGAAATTCCTTGAAGATCAGTGAATATAAAAGTTAGCATTAACTGGAAATGAACCTGCCCTCAGCGCATTGAAAATCATCTTCAACAATATAAATTAGATTGATTAGATCAGTGAAGTCTTCTTCAGAACCTTAAGGACTACAAATATGCCTTGGAACGGGTATGTGTATGGGCCATGCCAGTTGCATTTGTAGCAAAAAAAGTCCTTATTGAAATCCATGGAACAATTACAGGCCCCAGGAAAAAGTATCAGGAAGAGATGAAAGTGTCTTGAGCTCCAAAAAACTGACAAGCTAGAACATCTAGAGAAAGAGAAGAGCTGGAACAAGCTCTAACAATAACAGCAGCACTCTTACACAGGAAAAGCCTGGTCCAATCCAAACAATTAAAGACAATCCTAACAAGTTGAAACTCTGTGTAATCATTACACAACAATAATAAATGACAGCTAGATCCCACATACTGTATTTCCGGAATTTATGCTAAACTAAACTAAGTTCATGATATCTGAAGAACTCAAAAAGGCAAGAAAGAAATTCACTAGTACAGTAAATGAAGAACTCTGCAGCACTCACACTCATCACAAAGAGGAGAAAGGGCAAGCATTATTCTCTTCCCATCATCTGTATCACAGCATGTGGGGATGACAAGACAACCCACTTACCAACTGCAGCAAGAATAAGTGGCTTTCAGGAAGCCTTCTTTAACTACTTTGACTTGTCCAAGAGAGCTGACTGCTATTTAAGCAGCTCTTCCTCCATGCTCAGAATTGGTGCATCCCCGTGAGTAGGAAATCAAGTAAATGAGGCAAGAGGCCTGCATGGATGAACAAGGAGCTCCTAGTGAAACTCAAAGAAAAGAGTAAGCTCCATGGAATGTGGAAAGAGGGTCAGGCCACTTGGGAGGCATACAGGAATGTTGCCAGAGCATGTAGGGAAGCAACTAGAAAGGCCAAGGTTCATCTAGAACTAAGTTTGGCAAAGGATGTCGAGGATAACAAGAAGGGCTTCTTCAATTATGTCAGCAGTAAACGTAAGACTAGGGGTAATATGGGACCGCTGCTGAACGAAATGGGTGCCCTGGTGACAGAAGATACAGAGAAGGCGGAGCTACTGAATGCTTCCTTTTCTTCAGTCTTCACTGTCAAGGCTGGCCCTCAGGCTCCCCAGTCCTTGCAGGTAAGCAAGCAAGCTTGGAGAAAGGACGACCTTCCCTCGGTCGAGGTGGATCAGGTTAGGGATCTTTTAAGGAAGCTGGACACCCACAAATCCATGGGCCCCAATGGAATGCATCCACGAGTGCTGAAGGAACTGGCAGACGACATTGCTGAGCCACTTTCCATCATCTATGAAAAGTCATGGAGAACAGGAGAGGTGCCTCAGGACTGGAAGATAGCCAATGTCATTCCAGCGTTCAAAAAGGGCAAGAAGAAGGACCCAGGGAACTACAGGCCGGTTAGTCTCACCTCCATCCCTGGAAAGGTGGTGGAACCACTCATTCTGGTTGTCATCTCCAAGCAAGTAGAGGAAAAGAAGGTGATCAGAAGTTCCCAGCATGAATTCACCAAGGGAAAATCATGCCTGACCAACCTGATAGGCTTCTATGATGGCATGACCAGATGGGTAGGTGAGGGGAGAGCAGTGGATGTTGTCTACCTTGACTTCAGCAAGCCTTTTGACACTGTCTCCCATAACATCCTCATAGGAAAGCTCAAGAAGTATGGGTTGGATGAGTGGACAGTGAGGTGGATTGAGAACTAGCTGAATGGCAGGGCTCAGAGGGTCCTGATCGGTGGGGCAGAGTCCACTTGGAGGCTGGTAGTTAGTGGAGCTCTCCAGGGTTCAGTACTCGGCCCAGTCTTGTTCAACTTGCTCATCAATGACCTGGACGAGGGGAAGGAGTGTACCCTCAGCAAGTTTGCTGATGACACAAAACTGGGAGGAGTCAAACCCCATGCACCAATACAGGCTGGGGGTTGACCTGCTGGAAAGCAGCTCTGCCAAGAGGGACCTGGGAGTCCTGGTGGATGACAGGCTGACCATGAGCCAGCAGTGTGCCCTTGTTGCCAAGAAGGCCAATGGTAACCCGGGGTACATTAAGAGGAGTGCTGCCAGCAGGGCGAGGGAGGTTATCCTCCTCCTCTACTCTGCCCTGGTGAGACCCCACCTGGAGTACTGTGTCCAGTTCTAGGCTCCCCAGTTCAAGAAAGATGAGGAACTCCTAGAAAGAGTCCAGAGGAGGGCAACTAGGATGATTAAGGGACTGGAGCATCTCCCCTACGAGGAAAGGCTGAGGGAGTTGGGCTTGTTCAGCCTGAAGAAGAGAAGACAGAGAGGACCTCATCGATACATACAAATATCTTAAGGACAGAAATCACAAGGATGGAGCCAGACTCTTTGCAGTGGTGTCCAGCAACAGGACAAGGGGCAATGGGCACAAACTGAAACATAGGAGGTTTCAGTGGAATATGAGGAAAAACTTCTTTACTCTGAGGGTGACAGAGCACTGGAACAGGCTGCCCAGGGAGGTTGTGGAGTCTCCTTCTCTGGAGATATTCAAAGCCCGCCTGGATGAAGTCCTGTGTAGCATGCTCTAGGAGAACCTGCTTTAGCAGGAGGGTTGGACTAGATGATCTCCCGAGGTACCTTCCAACCCTTGTGATTCTGTGACTTTATTTTTAGATAGTACTAAAATAAAGCAATAGATATTTTTAAAATCACCCAACAGTATGTAGAACATAAACAAATATTCAATATAATTCATTTGGATCCTGAAAGATATCGCAGTCTTTATTCACAGTACCTTGTTGACCTCTGCTAAAAAGGCTTACACAACTACTCAATGATAGTTACTTGCATGGACTGCAACTCTGCAGAACAAACAAGACAGATAAATTCTTACTGTGATCTATTCAGACTGCAAATGTGTTTACAGATATGCCTTGTTGTGGTGAACCTGGTAAAAAAAAATGCCGTCAAAAGAGTAAAATATAGTCTAGAGCCTGACATAATGTAAGCTACAGTCAGCCCACAGATGTCCATGCAGACTCAAAACCTTACAATGAGACCCCGATTCTAAAATACTTTACAGAACTACCACAGCTCTCTGCCTCCCAACACATATTCTCCTCCTTATTCCCTACCCTTCATCACCTACCTTATTCCCTACCTCCACCATGATAAATCTGGATGCTGGGTCCCACTTCCTCTTCATTTTTACAGCAGTGTAGCTCCAGTTACCCCACCTTGGCACACTAATCAGAGTACAACAAGGCTCTTTCACATCATTTGAGTAACTGCATACTGACTGTCACCACCACAGCATTTTTACTGGTCTGTCAATTACAGAGTCATTTGGCAGCAATGTTTGCTCACTCCGAGTTTTTTTTTCCTGGGGGGGGAGGAGGGGTAGCACGGTTTTCGGGTTGATTTTTTGTGTTGTTTCAGGTTTGGATTTGTTTTTTCTTTTTTTAATTCATTAGCAGTCTGTTCCTAAATACTTGACTATGGCTTGCACATCAAGGACGAGATCCAAAGCTCTGCTAATTCTACAGTCATCTTTCCACTGCAGTGACTTCGGGATTAAAAGTATTAAGATGGTACTAAGCAAAGAGCGACAAATATCAGAGGCTACTCAACACAGGTCATAGAAGACGTTAGTACACGGGCTTACATTGGGCACGTACCTGCTCCTTTCCTGCAGTCCTCCGTGTCCCTACCTCACCAGCACTACAATACTCAGTTTCTTCCCTACTCTTTAATATTTCCCCTAGCTTCTTTGCTGCAATGGTCTCTTTAGTTCAACTTCTGACAAAGAGCATGTCAGCAGCAGAGACTTGCTCACACTAACTGATTTGTTAGGGGGGCATTAAATACACTGAATGACTATCAAAGTTAGACTTGTATCTTCTTTCTCATTACAGCAAACCCTTCCCATGCCTGTCTGACAACCTGTAGCCCAAATGGTTTTGTGGCTTATTTGGCATCTCACATTTCTTATTTCTCAAACCAACCATCTTTCCCATTACATTCCATGTCTATTTTCTCAGCAAAGTTAAATCCTCCTTACATTCCTGAAAACAAACTGATACAAACTGCAGTACTCTATCAGCTCCTTTAACTTTCTAATCAATTTATAATGCACAAATTAATACCACCTTATTGTCTGAACATACATTTTGAAGGCTTCCCTAAGGCTAACAATCAAAGAACAAACTCTTTCTCCATAAGACACAGAACTTTCAAGTACATCCTGAAGCTCTTAACATGAAATCCTGCATGCCCACAGTACTCAATAGCTCAGTGTGCTGCTGAGCACACTCAGGCTGTTCAAAGGCAGTTATGCTGTTGGAAGGCAAGTGCATATGGAGAGGACTGTGCTGACATGCATTTCCATGCCCAACTGTTGCACAGATACAGCCAACACACCACATTTCAGAAATAATACTGAAAAATTACAAAGAAAACAGTTTTCAGAATTGCTATTGCCATTTTTTTTTAATAAGGCTTTCATAGATACACATCAAAGCTATGTTCTTGCTACCATCATGAGCCATCTCCTATACAAGCCAAGCACAAAAAAAATATTTTACTGGATTCAGATTTTTTGCTTCGTAACGATAATCCTAATGTTGATAAGATTATCAGCATTATGGGCACGAGGCCAGTTGAGAATAAGGTGTCATTTTAATAAGCCCTACCCCTCCAGTGAGAGATAACAGTGCCCTGGAACACGCTCAATATTCTTATTGTGAACACTTATGCATCTGAATGCTTCACAATACTCATGATCGCAACAGGGAAATATTTAACATTTGGTAAACTGAGGCAGAAGAAAGCAAATTCTCTGCTAAAGGAAGGACTTAAACTCCCATGTGTTTATACTAATCAGCAGACCATCCTTGTTTTCAGGACTGAAATGGACAAAATGGATGGGAGGAGAAAGCACCTACCACAAACTGATACCCAAATTACACTTAAAATTCAGGTCTCCTGAAAACCAATTTACCAAAAAAAAAAAAACCACCAATTTAGGTTACACCAGGTATTGTACTAATATTCTCCTACTGAAATGAGGCTTGAAACAAAAGTTTACCAAACAGAAGTGGTTGATAATCAGGCATGGAAGCCTCACCTGAATGAGATAGTGAGAACATAAACTGAGAAGCTCCAGCAGCTGCAAATGACTCCCAGCTGCTAGGACATCCTGTATCACCCCTGGTTCCAAGAGGATCTGTAAAGAAGAAAATGGAAGGTTTGTCAGAGTACTTGTAGAAAATACTACAGGCCTTTGTTGTTTCAGACATTTAAGTCAACATAAATAATAGAAAGAGTACAACTAACCATACAGAGAAGTCTTTGCAGGATGGCGGCAGAGTTTTTAAAGTTCACCTGAATTGCCCAAAGGATTTTTAAGTGGATTTTCCTGTGAGAGTCCATAAGGCACATTATGTCCCAAATCCTTTAAAACTAAATGCATGTTGTTCATTTAAAAAGGAGGCTTTTCAAAATAAAAAACCTCCCTTTTGTTATCCATATACCTGGATGCTTCCATATATACTGATGAATCAGGCCAACAGAACTGACTCAGAAGTCTCCAGTATTAATACTATTCACGCTTGTAAAAAAAAAAAAAAAAAAAAAAAAAAAAGATACAGGCTAGGAACACCCTTCCCATTCTGCTTGGTACCACTTCACAATTTTCCTAACCACTGTCTTCATTTTACAGAGCAAGGCTGTGAAGACAGAGTGAGCATGCTGCTGGGGAACTGCCAGAAAGGGCTTAGAAAGCAAGACTGATTATCCTGTCACTTGCTCACATGAAACTCCTACTCATTTCAATTAAAATCACACACAGGCAGCAGCCAGGATAATTGGGCCTCAGCTCCTAGCTTGCTGTCTTGGGGTCAGCTTGTTAGAGCATCCCTTTCAGGACACAAAATGGTCTTTGGGAATACAGACACTGGTCAACTTCTTACCAGCAATCACAGTACAAGCTATCCAAACTAATATTACTTAAATATAAGTGGTGCAGCATCCAACAAAAATCAGAAATGCATGAGAAAAAAAAATTTTTTCAAAGATACTCCATTTATGCAGGGTTTTATCCTTGCTGTATTTCCCCTGGCAACTTTGGTTTCACACCACATGAGGTCAGTCTCTCACTGCTCCACAGGGAAGTAAACCTTTTTTCAGATCCTTTTTCTTCTGCCCACACAATTTAGTTTTATCTCACAGCATGTCTCAAATGCAGTGGAATAAGAACGATGGCAAACAAAAGGAAAGACGCTCACCTGTATCTTTTGCAGTTAAACTGTTTTTGAGGGAAATGAAAAAAAAAATATGCATTTCTTCAAGCAAACCCACGAATTATCTCCAACATAATGGATATATTAGGAACAGAAGAGAATGTGATTGATTCTTGTTTACATCATGAACTCATTTACATTGAGTTCTGTCAGTGTATGACATGCTTACAGCTTGTGCAAATCATACCAGGTTTTAAGTGAACACATATGTAATTTACATACTGTATAAACATTCCTTATCTAGCCAGAAAGACATGTAAGGAACTTAATGTAAATGAAAATCAGACCCAGCACAATCCAGGTTTTTGGCTGCTGCTAACGAGGTTGCTATGCATGACAAGAGGTAGTTCAATGGAAAGCTAGAAAGGATTTCAGTTACAAAAACATCTCCAATAGGTATATTTAAGAAAAATGAGCAGCACTGTCAAATATTTTCAAGTGAGAACTCAAGGTCAGACTGACATAACAAGCTGGTTTAGACCTTGCAGTGTTTGTAATTCTGACATCATTCACACTGAGGAAGTTGTCATCTGATGTCCTATTACTTACTAAGTGCCAGCTACCAGCTTAGCATTGTTAGACACAGTATGAAGAGAACCAGAACCCTAAGCAGATTACTACCTTGTAGGCATAGATAAACTATATTTAACTGTGATAATATTAATGTATTTTAAAGCTACAGCAATCCACTTACAAATAATACCGGTAGCATTATGAGATGAGAAGTAGGACAAGAGACAAGAAGGGTGACTGGTTACTACTTAGAGGTGATTTGCAGGAAGTCAGCGACAAAAGTTCTTTTCAAGGTGGCAGACATATTTCTTACAGCTTTTGTATACCATGCAAGATTTATTCTGCTGAGATAACATATTCACCTTTGTGTTTCTCAAGATAACTGAAGAAACTCTATGTCGCCTCTTCCCAAGATTTTGCCTTAAATGGAACTATCAGAATTTTTATTTATTACTCATTTGGATACAAGCAAAAATACCAATTCATCTATGCTACATGTTCACCATCAGCAAACTGCATACTGGGGAAACGCACAAGAAAAAAAGAGAACAATAAGTAAAGAAGGAATAAAATATTGCAAGACTTCCTTCTACTAAAACTGGGGTAATTCACAATTATTCCACACTTCTTAGCTTCATTACACTAATACAATTACTTGATTTCTATTATTCACCAGCATAGCTGTTTATATGCTATATAGGCCATCCAGCTGAATCCTAAAAGCAAATGTAAACAAATACCCCCATATGCACACAAGTACACACAGTGACTGACTCTCCTATTCATCTAACCCTCAAAGCAATCACTCTGAGGTCCTCAGAGTAGTGCTTATTGAAAATCACGGGGAGGGAAATTAAAATCTGTTCTGGATTCACACCTTCAAAATGAATCACAAATTATTAGTATGAAAACTAAAGAGAGAAGCTTAATCACTTTCCCTATTCCATCCTCAACCCAAGGTTTACAAGGCATAATTATCAGGGCAGAAACTCAGAGTAATTCGGAACCATCAGCTTCAGATGAACTTTGCAATCTTCACCAGTGAAAGATGTACTTTTGCATGACACATGCCATCTTAAGACTGGTTTCTGTGCTATTTTTGTATTGATTAATTAGATGCAATTCAGGTATTGCACCTGGCTGCATCTTACAATCAATCGTCTATTCAACCCTTATTTCTGAGGATTAACTTTCATTATACTGCCAACTTTTCTCTGGCCCATGATGCTACCCAAGAAAATCGGCTTAACCACCTTCTTCCTGTACATGATGGACAGATCCTGCAGACAGCCCAAGTACCTTACTTTCCCAAGGCACCAGGTCTGACATAGTGCTTGTTTTCAAATTGATCTCCTTTGTCAAGCTATTTTTCTCCTCTCCCACAATGACCGTGTTTTCAAACAGGAATCCAGTTCTTGAAGGCAGCCGTTCTACCCTCCATCATCCCACAAACCCTTCAGAGAGCATGCACTAAATCCAGTTCACTCCCTCTTGTGGTCAGATCCATAAACCAAGGGGTAGAAAGGATGCAAAAATGTGGTGTTTCTTTGCAACTGAATTAAGAGTTCACAAAATCCAGAAAGGCAGACGACACAATTTCTTAGATCCATGTTTCTTAGACATACAGTTTATATGGAAATGCATCCATTTATGCTTCATTGATATATTGAGGAAAGCTGCTTTGCAAATGCAAGAATTGGAAACTTTAATAAATTAAACCTGAGCTTCTGAAGCACAATTCTGAGGCAGAAAAGGGAATTCTGTAATCAGCTCCATTGGCACAGATACACATGGCCCTGAATACTCCCCTGTACATCTACCCTCTGGGCAGCAGTCCTAAAACTGGAATTCATTCTCCCTTCCCCCAAGATTTCCCTCTCCCTTTCCCAAATCACCCTACATCCCGTCCAACCCAGTACATCTTAGGGCTCTGGATAAGAGTGGAAAAGATTAACTGGGATCACACATCCTGCCTCTCTCTTCAATCGGCTTTCTTTGGGAGACTTCTTGGCAACACAGAGCAACTAGCAGCTATGACTTCTTAGGCTAGGAGCAGTATATGAACGACCATCCTTTCTCAAGGACAACTACTCATGTCCCACTTCCACATTGCCCAGACCAAGAACATCTTCCTACTCTTTAAATGCCTCCTGCCCCGATACAATCAACAAACCAGTACAGGCCAACAAAAAAATTGTATGGTTGCAGCAAAGAGGGCAATAATGGAAAAAAGTGAGGAGGGAACTTCTGAAATTGTCCTTCCCAAAGAAACTTACAACCTAAGGGAGAAGGTAAAGTCCAGATTAACTGCCACCTCTATGGAGTCTCATGGAATTTATATCTGGAAAGAACAATTAAATAATTTAATCTATTCCCTGTATGTTGCAGGCCATTATATTTCATCCAAGCACTTTTAAAGACACTGAAGCTACTTTAGGCCCAAGGAGGCTAAACTGTGTGCCTGGACAAAGATGGAGAGATTGAGGATGCACTTCTATCACCTTCATTCCAGCTACTCATTTATATCCCTGGATTTCCTTCTCATTTCCATACAGCTGTTTGTGAGGCCATGGAATAAGTGAGGTGGCAGCATGATTCACATCAAAAATAAACCAGCATTATGCTGTAGCAGCAAGGAAATACGTAATGTCATGTCAGAAAATTCCAGAAAGTAAACCATATGGAATTTAACACAGAAAACAAGAAAAAAAACCAAAAAACAAACCCTTAACATTCCTTCCAGTCTGATGCAAAGAAAATTCCTTCTTGACTCCACTTGCAGTGATCAGCATTTCAAACAAGACAGGCATCTAACAAAAGTACCACTTGTTTTTCCCCTCTGGAGACTATTCTGTGTGCTTCAGAACAATCAAAAAAGTAACTTTTCTTTTAGAGCAATTTAGACTGCATTTCACTCACAACCAGTTAGAAATTCTGCCTGTCTCCCTGTTCATTACTGCCTCAGTTGAATCCTGAGCTCCTTGCATGTTGACAAGTGCTGCCTTCAAAGAAGTGTGAGCAGGGGAAGAACGTTCTAGTCCTCTGCAGGCAACTGTCCCAAGACCCGGCATATAATGTTTGATAGTACTCATTGCAAAACCCAGATGTCTCATTAACCCATGCCAGAAGGAATCATGACCAGCATTTCTCTGACTATGTCATAACATTTTTCCAGAAAACTAAATGAAAATCTATGTTAAATGCACAGCATATAAGTCATATAATAACTTGAGTCCTGGTGGATGACAAGCTGACCATGAGCCAGCAATGTGCCCTTGTTGCCAAGAAGGCCAATGGTATCCTGGGGTACATTAAGAGGAGTGCAGCCAGCAGGGCGAAGGAGGTTATCCTCCTCCTCTACTCTGCCCTGGTGAGACCCCACCTGGAGTACTGTGTCCAGTTCTGGGCTCCCCAGTTCAAGAAAGATGAGGAACTCCTAGGGAGAGTGCAGAGGAGAGCAACTAGGATGATAAAGGGACTGGAGCATCTCCCCTATGAGGAAAGGCTGAGGGAGTTGGGCTTGTTCAGCCTGAAGAAGAGAAGACTGAGAGGGGACCTCATCGATACATACGGAGCACTGACACAGGCTGCCCAGGGGGGTTGTGGAGTCTCCTTCTCTGGAGATATTCAAAGCCTGCCTGGATGAAGTCCTGTGTAACATGCTCTAGGTGAACCTAGTTTAGCAGGGGGGTTGGACTAGATGATCTCCCGAGGTCCCTTCCAACCCTTTTGATTCTGTGATTGAGTTGGAAGGCATCCATAAGGATCATCGAGTCCAACTCGCAGCTCCTCGCACAACTACCTAAAACTAAACCATATGCTTAAGAGCACCATCCAGATGGTCCTTGAACTCTCACAGGCTTGGTGCCATGACTACTTCCCTGAGGAGCCTGTTCCAGTGACTGAGCAGCCTCTCAGTGAAGAGCCCTTTCCTATTATCCAATCTGAACTTCCCCTGACACAACTTCATGTCATTATGTAGTAAGTACCATTATTATAAGTAAATACCATTACTGCAATTAGGACTACCAAAAAAAATTCACTATTTTTTGGGAAGACATTTCATTACTTTGATTACTTTCAGCTCTAGAAAAGCTGTCTTGTCCATAGCTTGATACCTTATCAAGAACAAATAACATGAAACATTTAACTTTCTGTGCAATAAACTGCACAAACTGAGTTATTAAAGTCAATTGTTCTAAGCCTTCTGGGCAATCTGTAGCTGAACTGTGAACCTAACACCTAGTAGCTGTAACCTAGAGCTAGACAAAAACCCCAGATTGTCTTTCTTATAGAAGTAAAAAAGGAAGTATCCAAAACTAAGTATCAAATTTATATTTTTTGCTTTGAAATTGCATTGAAAAATGATGTTAAATGTTTACAGTAAGACATAGTCCTGTGGTAATCAGTTTTCTAGGACCTTGGCATGTTATGCCCGGTAGAAAAGAACAAGGATAGTTGAAGTGATTTTTGCTAGGGACATCAGGCAGTTTAACTGAACCCTATGATTCACTTTAATCAAAAGGCAACCAGTGGAAGTGCCACGCACAGGACACAGGGGGTCGCTTACCCAAGAAAATCAAACATCACAATACAGCTTTGCAATATGCCTCATCCACAAGAGAGCTAGAAAGGATTAACAGAATAAGAGGTGCTAAGGTATTGAGAGCTGTCTCCCCCCAGTCTTAACTGAAAATGGTATATGAAATACTGGTTGATCACTAGAAAAACTCACCATCAAATGAGTGGGGGATTTGATGAGAGATGAAAGCCATGATTCTATGAAAGAATCAAAGCAATTATCAGAAGAAATAGTTGTATTTACAAATATTTATTACTACTATTTATCTACTGTCTGAAGAGACCTTTCACTCTTTCATAGTTTTTGTTAAAGAAATAACTAAGCTAAAGCATTTGACCAGAAAAGAAAAAGAACTACTCCACAAAGGAGCTGTAAGATAGTACTTTAACTAACCATAGGTTTGTGTGCATGAATTTGAAAAAAATCACCAGAAGGTGCTCCTACCGGTTCATGAAACGTGTTTGGTAGAGTGATAATAGCCGTTACAGGATGACAGGTTTTAAACTAACTGAATACAAGGTAAAGTTAGTAAATAAAGGCAGTAATTAAATAGGACTCACATTGATAATGGATTAAAGTAATATTGAGAGCAATCCAAGCACACAAAATAACAATATATCTGAAAATACTGTTAAGTTCTAGATTTGTAACTAGAATAATATACCGATATCACCTTTATTAAAGACTGCTACTATGTTAGCATTTTGTGAGTAAAAGAAAATCTGTAAATATGCTAAGAAACAGAAAAAGTCTAAAGCCTATTTTCGAATCATTATAAACTCAACTTCATATGTGGCTTTCAAGAAAAGGAAACATTTCAACATTCTTTCTACAGGCAGGGTGTAAGGCTATGTAAATGCTGGGCTAAGAAGATACCACAGGACAACTTACCCCAAAATTCGCTTTTGGAGAAAGAGCTGAGCATAAAACATCTCTTATATTAGGGCTGCCTCACTGGTTCTCTCTTTCAACTTTGGTAATTTAGAATAATTTTATAACTTCAAGAAGACAATTTCTATTAATACAGGAACAAAATATTATGGCTTAGAAAGAGACGCCAATCAGGTAGGAAAACAGGACTTGGTCAGAAGAAATTGGTATTAAGCCCTATTAAAGCTGCTGGTTTGCTATGTGGCCTTTGGAAAGTTATTTTCTCCCAAAATAGTCTCCTGTATAGACAGGATGCAACAAACTCAGGACAGCGATTAGTTGCTTTTGTAACGTGTTTTGAGGTCCTCAAACAAAATTCTATCTAAATGCAAAATATTTCTATTCCCATAGACTAAAGACATATGATAGAACATAATCACAAAGAAGAAAGATCCAAGTCAGCAAAGCATTTCAGTATACATAGGACTCCAACTGTGTATTTGTATTTTTGTTGAATTAGGATCACAATCATCCACTGCAAATTAAACCCAGCATTCTCGCACAATTCTTTCTTGAAACTATACCTCAGTGCCTGTCAGCAGATTCAAATGATGGTATCACTTAGATTTTATATATGTATATGAGATCAACATAAACAACGTAGTTTGCTGAACTTACACTGGACAAGGAATGCAAGAGCCTCACCTAAAATGAGGAGCCTCAAAATTTCAGTTCAAACCGCTTATTCAATCCAATGGCACTTATAAGAGCCTGTTTTCAGCACCGAAACTTTGCAAATGACCAAAGGTTTTCTTTCAATAAAAAGCACCTTTTCTTGTAATGAATGACTCAGCTGCACTGGTCTGTTTAGGGGTTATCCCATTCCTCCAAACGAGATTGTGTCTCTTGGTAACAGAATAGTTAAAACCAAACAAAAAACAAGTAAAAAAGAGCAGGCAACAGTGCCCATGACTCTCTAACCCAGGGGTTAAGACTCTTAGAAGGAACTGTGAGCTCCAAGCCCTGCATCAAGAACTGTTTCTCTGTATATTAATATATCTAAAATATATAGTTTCTGTATCGATTGTACTTCATCCACCTCCCTTCCAATGCACATCTGACACTTGCAAAATGCCCCCGTGAGGAGGAAGTGTGAGTAATCTAGTCACTGAGACTCTGGTCTGGCCTTATTGCTGCCAGCTGTGAAGTATAAGAGAGAATGACCTTAAAGCCCTTTTATGAAGAAAGAATACATCAACTACAACAATAAGAGAATAGTATCTCTGAATTTTGAATATGGGGGGTACATAGTAAAATCCTTAAGGCCAAGAGGCAAGGTATTTAAGACTATTTTTTGCCAAAGATTTCATTATTAGATGATTACTGTAAGCCTAAATGCATAGAACAAGACCAAATTCTCCTACTATTCCTTTTGTGAGTTTTTATTTTTTCTATGCCGTTTCTTTCTTTGTAATGATTAGGGACCATAGTAATAGAATAATTCAGTTGGAATTATTATATTGTTTATATTTAACTTGAGTTTCACTACAATCTTTTCTTCTGTTGAACAATCAGTTCCCTTAAAAGCAAAATATTTCCAGCAGTAATTACGATAAGGCACTGACTGCCTAGGTAGGCAGGAAAATAACATTGGTATTTTAAGTCTGCAGGCATATTTCAGATTAAAGGAAAAGAAAGAAAGAAAAAAAAGATGCACAGATGATAGTTTCATTACAGATTGCAATGTCACAATGAAAATTTCTTAATTTTGGTAACTTTCAAGAACTGCAGGCATCAAATATCACCATCATGCAATATTGAATATTTCCACCAGATGTCTCCAATATGTTGTTTTACACAGAAGGTTACATTTGAGTTACTACACTTCAAATTGAATGCAAGTTTAGCAAAATATTAAAGCAATAAAGAAACTAAATATTTATCTTTTTAGACACCAATACCTTAGGACTGTCCCTAAGTTATTGTCAGTTCCACAGTGTTACCTAAGGAAGCAGTAATTGTTTTGTTAAAACATGTTAAAAAAAAAAAGAAAAAAAAAAAAAAGAAAAGGAGTTCACGGCTTTTACTTTTAAGAGGCACATCAGACCATGTCTTGATACATACATTTTCAAAGCCATATAAGGTTGTAATTGGCATGAATGAGTTTTGGTTTCCTAAGAAATATTTTTTGTTTGTTTTTTTAATTCAGAAAGAGTTCACAGACCCAGACTAAAGTTGACTCTGTTTTCAGAACTCTCTCTGATGTAAGCATGCAGTAATCCAGTTATTTATTAATAGCCTTTGTGGATTACTCCCACTCACTACCTTGAAACGTTCACCAGATTCTGTCAGCCTGACTCAGTACATAAACAACACTCAATACATATAAATGCAGCGCCAGAAGACAATTTCAAGGACAAAAGAGAAAATTTGACACTGCTAATTCTCAGTCCCGCATAACAGAGTTATCCTTCAAAGTCATCTTTATAAGAGAACTCGCAGAGAATCCTTCTCATTTCTCTGTGCTTTGAAGTAGTACTTGGTGTATTCTGATAGACAAGACTGAGCACAAATTTTGCCCTATAATCACTTATATATGAGCAACTGTACATACACGCACACCTATATTTAACTCAAGCCCACTCATTTGTTCAAAGTAGGTCATACCTGAAAATGAAAGACTTAAAAGTCTGTAAAGGATCAAGGATAGAAGGCACATACTAATAACTAGGGAGCTGAGGATACTACCCTGGAAGCAAGGTGGGGTGGATTGTTTGCTCACAAAAACCACAAATTCATCCTTTCAGGGTTCTCGACCTATTTTACACAGGTTTATTAGACTTTGAGTTTTGCTGAAAGATAGGGGAATGTACCTCTATGAACAGCAAACAGGATGGGTTGGATAGAAGTCAGTTACAACCCATCATCTCAAAACTGGCTTTGAAAAGTGTCTTTTCAATACATCTATAATAGCAACAACAGTTCTATTTTCAGAATAATCAACCTATAGTCTCAGATGACTTCAAGATGATACAGGTGCTCCACAGCACAGGAAACATTTGATTTTGTGTATCAAAAATTTCACTGAAAGAACAAAAAGCATACTGATAACAAGCCACATACCGAGATCTTCAGCTAATGGCATCTCTGACTCTTATTTACATGAAAGATGTCTTTGAATAAGCTATGGTTTCCGTAATAGCAGAAACACGGAAATTTCAAGCGCTAATCTCTAAAGCCAATGCTAAAGTATAGCTGTTGTGTGGGCTGGTGACAAATATAGCTTCTTTAAAACAGGTAGAAAAAAAAGTTTCTTTCCTTACTTCTACTTAATTACCTTTGAAAAAAATAATATACTAGATACATAAAATAAAATATAAACATATATATATAAAAAACCTCAATCCACAGTATGGAAACAGATACCTTAAATTTGTACAAACCAACAACTCTTCCAGAATAACGTAATATGGATTTAAGCCTTCCTTTTCAAAAATAACTAATAAACAAATAAACATCAGTAAGTTCAATTGTTCTAGCAATATTTCCAGAAATACTTTAGTTTACTTTAGTTATCTATAATTATAAGAATCCGAAGCAGAAATAGCTGGATGTTAAGAAGTTCTGAGCTTATTATCCATGAACTCTGAACTGAGATGAAATCATAATGCAACACTGTCCAAACGGTAACATAACACGATATATAAACCTGCTATCATAAACAGTGCTACGATAAAGATGTAGTGTACCTACAAGCATTTACAAATATGCTTGGACTGCATCTGTCCAAAGAGTAAGAGACTACTTTTCCCCTCAATTATATAATTTGTCAGACACAGCGGTCTTTATAAATATTTATTATTAGGAAAACACCTAGGGTATTTTTTGCTTTCTTTACATTTATTTAGCATGCAGAATTAACTCACATTAAGTTCTTATGAATAGCCAGGCCACCATTAAAGGGGCATACGAGTCCTACATGCTTCAATACCTGGTAACAATGCACATAAACAGTGTCTTTATCAGACAGTCCCTCTATAGAGAAAAAAACAGTATATCCAAAGGACGACCTGTTAAATCAAAAGACCTTGTACAGGGCAGTGCACAAGAAAAATAATTTCTAGTACCTTTGTAAAGGTCATCTTCAGTTTTTATTGCAGTTTGCTTTCATTTGTGTGTCTTACTTAATTTGAAGAACTGTACAGTACCTGTCCAGTATATGCAAAGTCCAGGGCTTGTTTTAAACCAAGGCTTGTGACACCATGCAAATTCACCTCATCAGCTTCGCTTTCAACCATGCAGAGACTGAACATTGCCTACGGAAAGAAAAGAAATGTTATTAACCATTAAAAACAACAACCAGTGAAGGTCCAGGAAGAACAGGATTGATTTTTCCACCTTCTACTAACCTTTGGTTTTCCTTGGATAAGAATTCTAAGCAGCAACAGACTTGCAAGTTAGATGGAAATCTATACCAAGTTTTCAATAATAACACCACGGCAATCAATCTTGCAACTGAGTCCTTTTATCAATAAAGAAATACAAAAACTTATTCTGGAAAAACTAAAACAAATCCCTTTTGTCTATGTCTATATACTTCCTAATTAAGTAGTTCAGGTGCAATCAATGGCAACAGTCAGACAACAAGCTATCATTTAATAATAAAAGATAAAGAACTGGACTCTGAGGAAAAAAAGTTTACACAAGCACCACTAGAAACAATACTTACATATAGTGTCATTATATATAGGAAGGAACAATAAGCCGCTCACAGTTTCATGTATGAGAAGAAGGGGCAGTTAACACACCATCTTTTATAAACAATCCTTTCCAAATAAGCACCTCAGACTGGACTGCAGACAGTGTATTACTCAAGTCATTGAATGAGGAACAAGGATGGAGATGCAGTCACCTAAACTTACAACCTCCCCTTACTTGTTATTGCTCCAGTTTCTCAGATCATAAAACCTAAACTGAAGATTGGCAAGGTGCTATGGAACTTCCCTGAAAATAACATTGAGGAGAGCAACTTTCATCCAGTCTTACTTTCCAGGTCATCAGTCCCTCCCTGACTTGGACTTTGGATCTCTCTAGGAATCTTTTTCTTCCCACCTGTTAAACTTGGACTCCTGTCTTCACCGCTCACTCTTCCCTCCCAGACTGCAAGCCTGCCACAGTATCCCTACTCCTTCCCTCCTATCAGTCCCATTCTCCAGTCCAATACTTCTCCAGAAAAGCAACCTTTATCTTTGTCACCCTCCCACACATTTTTTAACAAAATATACCACTCACAGTCTTTAGACAGTAAACTGTGAACAAATAAACTGAACAGTTCTACCATCTGTCATTGCTAAAGAGAGTCTACACTTACCCCAGTAGGCTTTGTGCCAAGTATGTGTTAATGTGCATTAATGCCTCTACAGAGGCTACCAAACTTCACCTTGGAGAACTCCAGTAAAGGAGCACTTCTTACAAATATACCTTCTGCTACTTCTGTCTCCGCTCTGGCTGATACCTGCAGGAGCTGAGGCAGTCGAACAAGACCACTGATTTTCATATGTGCAAGCTGTCCACCAAGCACTGCTAAGTTTAAAGGAAAAAAATAAGCCCTACCCCTTTTAACAGTTTGGCACACAGCATTTGCCTAGGCACAGGTGGCTTCTTTCAAGAACTAAGTAATTTCTTCTGAAAGTGTTAGCATTTTCATCATTGAAACACCATAGTTTGACATAAATCTGTTGCCTGGAAATCATCCAGTATAAGCAAGAGTGGCATTTATCACATGGTCACTCCTTGTATTTTTGCAATTTCTATTTCAATAAAGTGGTATCAGGGCTTCTTCCAAACTGGCAACAGAAAAGAAGCATCACAAAGTTTAAAAGGTTTATCAAACAAATATAGTAAGACACAGACATGAAATGTACCTAGACAGAAAAAAAAAAAAAAATTCTGACAAGTTTAGATAATTTTCTAATTCCATTAAAAATGTAATTAGAGGTGGACATTCCATTGTCATTTAGATGTATCAAATGAGCTCCAATAGCTATTGTGAGGCTTCAGGGCTTGCCAGAAGCTGCAAGGTACCCATCAGCCACATGCTCCTTGCAAAAGCAGACCTGCAGTTTGTGTCTGGAAGAAACAAGCTTCTCTTTTCAGAAATTCATTACTAAATAACTTTTTGGATAATATTCCCTCCCCACATCAATTCCTGAATAAAGGGAGTAAAGTCTCAAAGCAACACCTGCCTACATAGCTCTTACAGGAGTAGATTTGCACACGTTCTGTAACAGAGTGCGTGCAAAAAGGCTGGAAATGCTCAGCGATAGAAGATCCTGCATGCTCTGCATTCTCTGACAGTGCTACTGCAACTATCTGTACACTACCTACCTGCACATAGAAATCATCAAAAACCAGTGTGGCTACTAATAATGTTGCTATTCTGATCAGAGGCTAGATGTCCCACACAATGGCTTAAGCTTGCAGATACCAAGAAACACTTAACTGAATCGCATTTGTAGACCATGAATCACTTCTATGAAGAATGGGAAGAGTTTTTCTTTGTAGACTTAGTAAATTTACCTTTAGGACACTATTCTACTGTATCACAGTGATTCCAGCATGGTCCTTACATAGGGTTTATTACTACACCTACCTTAGCAGCCACATCCTGCTGAGTTTACTAACTCAGTCACTGTCTGTAATCATCCCCAGCATTTATTGAACACAGCCTCCAGCACAGCTTTAACCCCCTGCCAACTAGCACTCTCCCAGGCAATGTCCAGACTATGGTTCAGAGGGTAACTCAAGCCATAGCTGTTCCAAGCACAGATAAAGCCAACCTGTTTGCAGAGGGGAGAAGGTTTAACCATACGGACACAAGCCATGCTGTGACCATTGCTTTTAGGGCCAGAAACAAGCCTTTATGCATCTTATTTACCAGTACAGGCATAGTCTAAATAGTCCAATAGTCCATCAGAACTGTAGCTGCCAGTAAGCCACAGGACTATGGCTTTCTGTGCCATCTGCTATATGGAGTTCATTTTCTCTCATACTACCCTCTGAGTATTCTGTGGAATTTTTTGATACCGAGTATGAATTACATTTGTTTTTCAGGGGGCAAGGCCAAAGAACGTAATCGAAAGATAAGGTCTGCAATGGTCCTCAGACAGTTCACATTCAGCTGAACTGAATTAGCCTCCAGGAAATCAGGATGGCCTCATATTTGTGTAGCAGACAGACACTTTATTAGCTGTAAAAAGAGGAGGAAGACAGGAATCAACCCTCGATTTTTCTTCTGATTTTGGCCTGAAACAGAAACAGAGCTAGAGAGCTATTCCCAAAGGGGGGGTGGGGAAAAAAAAAGTGAAGCACACAATCCTTGGATAAAAATAATCAAACCATAAAACAACCCTCAGACTTTTGAAAATTTGAGTTCAAAGTAATGTGGCAAGCTGATGGGCATTTAATACACTGCACACTTGCGTACAGTTTCACTACTTTGCCCTGAGCAGCCAAAAGCACCTTTCTAAAATGGTTTCTTCTGCAAACATAGAACACAAAAGACAACAAGAGCTCAAAAGTGAATGGCACACAACAGGGTGACTATGCTCAATGTCCGGATGGAGAACGGTGACGAGTGGTGTCCCTCAGGGGTCCGTACTGGGACCGGTGCTGTTTAATGTTTTCATCAATGACTTAGACAGCGAGATCGAGTGCACCCTCAGCAAGTTTGCGGAGGACACCAAGCTGAGTGGTGCGGTTGACACACCAGAAGGACAGGATGTCATCCAGAGAGACCTGGACAGGCTGGAGAGGTGGGCCTGTGTGAACCTCATGAGGTTCAACAAGGCCAAGTGCAAGGTCCTGCACCTGGGTCAGGGTAACCCCCAGTATCAGTACGGGCTGGGGGAAGAAAGGATCAAGAGCAGCCCTGCCGAAAGGGACCTGGGGGTGCTGGTGGATGAAAAGCTGGACATGAGCCGGCAATGTGCACTGGCAGCCCAGAAGGCCAACCGGACTCTGGGCTGCATCGGGAGAAGCGTGGCCAGCAGGTCGAGGGAGGTGATTCTGCCCCTCTACTCTGCTC
>NW_009258727.1:3336760-3361217 GCF_000687185.1 Egretta garzetta | reverse complement strand
AGATGGGGAAAATCTTTTCAGTAGGGCCAGCAGTGACAAGACAAGGGGTAATGGCTTTAAACTAAACCAGGGTAGGTTTAGACTAGATATAAGGAAGAAATTCTTTACAATGAGGGTGGTGAAACCCTGGAACAGGTTGTCCAGAGAGGTAGTGGAGGCCCCATCCCTGGAAGCATTCAAGGCCAGGTTGGACGGGGCTCTGAGCAACCTGATCTAGTTAGCGGTGTCCCTGCTCCTGCAGGGGGTTTGGACTAGATGACCTCTAGGGGTCCCTTCCAACCCAAAACATTCTATGATTCTATGACTAGGCTCAGATGTGATCAGATCGATGTAACTGGGCAGAATAGCCTGAGTAAAGATGCTTAGCACAGTCATTGGGTTTAACTTTCCATGCTCGCCTTTTGCTGCTGCTTAGCTTTCAAAAGCAAAATGCAAGATGGGTGTAAAACACCACCAAATTAGAGCAATGTATTACTGTTAAAATAAGTATGAGACAAAAAAAGAAGTCTAGATACATTGATTTTACCACTCAGGCAACACTGCAGCAACACATACAGACTCCTTCACAACATACAACTTTAAGAACAGACACCGGGGTCACAGAAGCACAAGATGATATTCAAAGTCCCCAAAGGCGAGGAAGGAGGAGCAGAGGTGTTGCCCTCCACATCAAGAAATAGATAGACTATGAAGAGCTGTCTCTGAAGAATAGCCACGATGGAGTGACTACATCAGTGGACAAGTGAAGGGCTATGGATGTCATCTATCTGGACTTCTGTAAAGCCATTGGCCCGGGCCCCCACAACATCCTTCTCTCTAAACTGGAGAGATATGTATTTGATAGGTGGACTGTTCAGTGGATGAGGAACTGGCTAGATGGTTGACAACATCCTTCTCTCTAAACTGGAGAGATATGTATTTGATAGGTGGACTGTTCAGTGGATGAGGAACTGGCTAGATGGTTGCCATCCAGAGGGTAGTGGTCAATGGCTCAATGTCCAGATGGAGATTGGTGACAAGTGGTGTCCCTCAGGGGTTTGTACTGGGACCAGTATGGTCCCATGTAATGGGACACATGGGCCTATTGGAGCGGGTCCAGAGGAGGGCCACAAAAATGATCAGAGGGATGAAACACCTCTCCTACAAGGAAAGGCTGAGAGAGTTGGGATTGTTCAGCCTGCAGAAAATAAGGCTCCAGGAAGATATTATTACAGCCCTTCAGTACTTAAAGGGGGCTTACAAGAAAGCTGTAGGCAGACTTTTTAGCAGGGTTTGTTGTGATAGGACAAGGGGTAATGGTTTTAAACTAAACCAGGGTAGATTCAGACCAGGTATAAGGAAAAAATTTTTTACAATGAGGGTGGTGAAACACTGGAACGGGTTGCCCAGAGAGGTGGTAGATACCCCATCCCTGGAAACATTCAAGACCAGGTTGGACAGTGCTCTGAGCAGCCTGATCTAGTTAAAGGTGTCACTGCTCATTGCAGGGGCGTTGGACTAGATGACCTCTAGGGGTCCCTTCCAACCCAAACTATTCTCAGATTCTAAGAGTGAATTGTGTCCTTTTAGCATATTCATTTTAGGAGAAGAACTTCTGAAGATGAGTATTTATGGAATGAAAGCTATAAACAATAATAAAAATAATAAACTGAGAAATGTTTGCACCTGTAAGTTTGTTTTCTCTGACAGATTACTAGATACAAGAACCAGAGTTTTCTTTCACTTCTCTGAATTCAATTAAAATAATTTCTAGTTTAAAAGACTTAAATGAATGGGTCTTAAAAAAAAATTACATATCACCGGTTATGAGAGACTGAATCCACACAAAATGCCTTCACTTTGCCTGTCTTATACTTCTTGTACTCATCCCTTACTTAAGCTACCTGAGCCCCTGGCCAACTTTTCTGTTATGTTCCAAATGGGAGGTGAACAAATGACTATTTCAATTACTGCCTTTAAGAAATAACTTGGCTCTTCTAAGAAGAAAGTACGTGGTTCCAGTGCATGGCAATTACCTCTAAAATATCTCAAAGCTCCCTCAGCAAGAATGTGAAGAGACATTCATCATTATCCATTTTTCTTTGATTCAACTCCCAGTGCAGCTTTCAAAACAAATCTAAGCTTTCAAAAAACAGACAGTAAGCTGAGCTTACTACAGCAATCTACAGTAACACAAAGAGCAACATTTCTCAATTTCCTCCCTCTGTTTTCTCAAACACTGTTTTGATAACTACCAGCAGCCTTAGTTCCAAGTCCACTACAGTACAAAATGAATATGTGGACCTGCCCACCAATGCACAGCTCTTAACTACACAAATTCTTTGATCAGACTTAGCAGTAGATAGCAAGCACAATAATAAAGTTGTGGGACCCTTTAGAATCACCTCCATTAAAAGCTTCATTCACATGATGTTCATAGGGTTTCAACAAGGCCAGTCTTGTTTTGCACAACACAAATATCTCAACTCAGTCCATCTCCCACCCGTTTACACTGTCACCTTTCATCCTTGACTCTAACTGGCAGTTGAAAGCCTTTGCAACTGGTGTACAAGAGCCTGCCATTACCTTCAGCTGTTGCTCGTGTGGCTGTCCAGAAATCTGACGCATTCTCTACTGCAAAGTGCATAAGCATTTGCCACACCTCCCTCACAATCACCAGCAGATAGGGAGAGTGGAAAGTTGGCACAGAGTGAAATAGCATTCTTGTAGTTCCTTTCATTGCACAAGACTCACAAAGATGAATTCTCAGGAAGTCAAGATGAAGCAAGTTAAGCTCAATGCACATGAGCTTTCTCATCTTTAAGTCAGTATGTAGCTCAGTCTTAAAAACTCATTCCTACTTTTCTTACTACTTATCAACTATATTGTAAGCACTCTGGTCAAACGTTATGTGGAAAAAAAAAATTTATCAGTCTTACCATAAATTAAACCTTAAGTATGCCACCCCACCCAGCCTCTTATTACTAAGCAACTTGTTTTGTAGTCACACTATTTAACTAACTTTTTTCCAATTCAGAAATGTCTGAAGAAAACAAAACTTAATATATACTTATAGCTGAAAAAAAACACAACAATTTTGCCAGTGAGTGAACATCCATTCTGTCTATCTAGCAAAGTAAATGGTAAAGAACTGATCAATGTAATCACCAAGGTTTTCCTTAGCTACTTATCTTCTTGCACTGAATTTTTAAGGTAAATAACACTATCTAGCATTGCTTTACTGTTTTAGAAGAGCAAAACTGTCATCTCCAATTTCTGCCTCCACAATTCCACAATGATATTGCTTGAGTTCTTTTTAAAATTATTTTAAAATAGGTAGACATCTTCATTAAGTGCAGTGTTTTATTCAAATTCACTTCCCACGGTATAGGCACGTACTTCTATATTCACCTATTTCACATCTTTTTCTTTACAGGAAATTGATCAGACTTCTCATCTCATGCATCAGAAAAGCTATGAAGAAAGTAAACTAACACTTGAGAGATCTTGGATCAATTTCCTACACTGCTTATGGAACTCAGTTATGATGTGATACCTCAAGATTTTATTATCACATGTGTAATGTTAAGCCTGTGAGAAATCTTACCGGGATCAATGGAGCAGCTCAGTCATGCATTCTTTCTGATTTGGGACATAAGCCTATCTGTCTGTAGGTCACTCAAACTTGCAAGTATCCAGTCCTGAGCCTATCTTATCTATTTGGACTATAAACTCTTTCAGGCCAAAATATTCTCTTTTGCAGTTTGTACTAAAAACAGCACCTCACTGTTCACTTAACAGTGATATTAAATAAATAAATCACAATCTATTTAATCCCCTTTGTCGTACTACTCCTGAATTAACATTTAGGTGTTTTTAACTTACATGTTCTAATCCTTCATTATACAAGCAATATTATTTCTTCTTTGCTGTATTCACCTATCACAACAACAAAAAAAATATTGAGAATGTATTAACAGCAGTCAAAATACTACTTTGACAGTTGATATTTGATGTGGACATTGTCATCTATGTTCTAGATATGTAACATACGGTTATCCAAATAACCAATTTAATATGTGTATGTTTCCTTATTGCATGTAAAAACGTGGCTTGTTCTTCTCATAACTAGCATGTTATATTTGCTTTGTTTTTCTCCCAATTTAAGCCTGTCTATTCTGAAATCCATCATCAGCCATGCCCTCTAGAGTCTCTTGCACACTGAAAAACATATCCATCAACACCAACTCCATGAAATATGATTAAGAGGCTCATTACACGATACTTCTGAAAAAGTTCTACATAAATTCCCAGAGAAAATGTCACATAACGTCAGTCACTGATAACTGAGCCTGCTGTAATTCATCTGCTCAATGAAATTACCTAAATATTGTTTTTTAAGCATTTACCGTGCATCTAAAATGAATCCTCTAAAATGAAAAGGTCAGCTATCATTCATAGTTTAAGGGAATATACTGCTAAAGAAATGAGAAGAAATAGAAGAAAAACTGAGCAGTAAAATATATGATTTTATGCACAGTACTGAAGTCTCACATATTACTGTTAGCATAGCAAATTCTACTGAATCTCTGATGTTTCTTTTAGTACATCACAGTATCTGACAGTGATACGTGATTACACAGCCCCCAAGAGCTTACCAGATCAATGATACATGCAATGCACTTGTTGCATTGCACTGTTAATATAATTCTTAGTATCTTTAGAAATAAGTAATGAAAATTGAAATAAAGAGCTACCCTACTGTTTAGAGAACCTAAGTATGTGATATTTTTTCCTGTTTGTATAGTGCACATTTTTGGGGGGAGTAACCTGGCAAGAACAAAGTAAATTTCTTGGTGGTAACAAGGCACAGAGTCTTCACTCCCAGTCAAAATAAATAACAATGTAAGCATTTTTTGCTAACAAGTTACATCCTTGGCTGAACCTGCATCAAACCTAATTCTGTTTTGATAGTCAGAGTTTAATAGTCAGTGTAATATGTCTTCTCAAAATTTCTGCTTAGATGCACAAACATAATTTGAGCCACAAGGAAAAAAGGACAGATTGTAGCATACTACTCCTAATGAGTTGCTGCATCATCACAAAAAGACCTATATTCAAAAGTAGTCTAAGCTGTGCTGTAGAAACAAAATAAATTACAATTTTCATGTGCAATCCCATATCAGAATGAAAAAAAAATTAACAGTGAACTACCACAGCTACAGCAACCTTATTAGTTCCACTATTTCAGAATAAATGAGTTGTCATAGGTGGTTCCGAATACCAAAATTGTTGTTTTTATTGTGGCAGAAAGCAAGAAAACTGAACTGTAAGGACAGTGCTACGCAAAGCACTGCAGAAATATGCAGTAATGCACAGTCTGTCCTAACAACAGTCACTCTTAAACAGGCCTGCCTTTTGGAATATAAAGGGAACAGCGTAACTAAACCCAGATTTTTTTCCAGCATCTCCAGTCAAGCATAGAAAAGTATGAGTCACATTTGCAAATTTTGGCTTAAATTGGTTTAATGCTTCCCAGTGAATGCATAAGCCTATTGTTCGCGTCCTTTGATGATTCTAGCAAGTGATATCAAAAGCAAGCCCAAAAATAAAATGAGAATAAAAGTCAGTTAGCTCTTGAACTAGCACTTTAACTACCACAATACGTTTCATTCAGAGAGGTAAAGCTTCTTGTGATTTCTTTTTGCAGGAAAACCATGATCAAAACTTTTGACACCTTTAAGGAGCTTATGTTTAAAAGCATACTTTATACAGTATCATCAAGACAAGTTTCCCACCTCAGTGCATATCAGCCATAACTAAGTAGTTGTACAGCAAGGCTTAGTCTAACAGAACTGGAGTAACATAATCTTAGTTCGTATTAGAATTAGCTTATTAAGAAATCATTTATAATGTGGCGTAAATGTCATTAGACATTGACATCCAAATGTTCCAACCAGTAGTAAATTATGAAAATTCTGCAGCATAACTGCAAAAGCATACTTGTTACGCGAGAAGCCTAATGCTGAAATTTGAAATGGTTCATTTTATGAAGGTTTGTACTACATACCTTTCATATCTGGCCCATTTTATACGGGTTTGAACTAGATACCCTTCATATCTTTTAAAACAATCCTATTTTTTATTATAATCATAAATCCTGCTTTCCATTAAGATTATACCATAATTTTGTTGAAGTACCACCATTAATTCCCACTAACATATTTATTAAATTACTTTATACAAAGGCCAAAGAATAAAAGCAGCTCACTGACCATTTTTCTTTGGTTTTCAACATCCTTTTACTGATAAAACCTACAAAAGTAATTAAACACTAACAATTTGCTAAATAAAAGAAGAATGACCTGACTAACCAAGTGTTATATTAACCTGTGTTAATATAGCAGTGATTTGTCACAGTAGCTTTCATCATCAGCTGAGCTCTGTCCTCCATCAGCTATCTCCTCTGGAACAAATGCCTCTGCAAAATCATCTCTTCATTTCATTTTTAGTAGTCTACATTCGACTGTGCTCATTTATCCTTTGGCTCTTCCTTCGTCTCCAACAAACCAACTCCTGCCAAACTAACAGACCACGATGAAGTCAACTTAATTATCCCTATAAATTCTATAGGCTTCATAACTACCCCTTCTGGGTTGACATCTAAGTCTGGCAAGGTAGACCCTTAAGTGCCAGGTATAACAGCTTCTGAAAATGCAGATGGACATTTCATAACATGTCCTAATATTCAGTAATTTAGATTTCAAACGGGCTTTACGTATATTTGTTGCCTGCTTGTATATCTGGTACCCTATAACTTTGGAAGGTCAGGCTCTTATTTCATCAGTAGCTGAGAATGCTACACATGTCTAAGCAGAAGGTAATTGGTAATTTGACTTTTTGCACACATACACACACAAATTTAAAATTGTTTTTGTACATACAAAAGTAATAGCTGCAGCCTACTGTTGAAGAGGATGTTATGCTGGGCTCTAACCACTACTTTTCTACAAAGCGGATTCACAAAAAGCTTTTGACAAAGGCCTTCAAAGGCCTTGAAGGCAAACTTAGCCAAGAGACAAAAGAGGAGAGACCTTTGCCTGGATAAGTAAGTGACTGAAGACATAAAACAGCAAACAAGAAAATAGCAGGCTAGTTTTTGCAGGGAGTGATGATTTCAGGGGAGCATCTCAGTTTGGGGTGTTTAACGTATCCACAGAAGATCTAACAGGGGCGAGAGCAGTGTGGCTAGGAAGTCCGTTGAGACAAAGCTATTCAAGGTAATAAGGGCATGGGCAAAATGTGATAAACATGGCACATGGAGGCCAGGGAGGTAATTCGAGATAGCCAGCATGGCTTCATCAAGGGCAAGTCCTGCCTGACGAACCTAGTGACTTTCTATGATGGTGTGACAGCATCAGTGGACAAGGGAAAACCAACAGACGTCATCTATCTGGACTTCTGCAAAGCCTTTGACGCGGTCCCCCACAACATCCTTCTCTCTAAATTGGAGAGCTATGGATTTGAATACCTAAAATGTAGGGACAGCAGCACCTAGACTGTGTTCTCAAATCCAGGCTGGACTGGACAGGCCCTTGTTTCTGAAAATCTACTTTCTGTAGGGCAATGCCTGCACGTTTAACCTTCTTGGTTCAAGTAAAAATCAATTGACATTCACTGGCCCTCAGTTACTGTCCTGACAGATGCAATATAATAACCTAGATATTTCGCTTACATCAACAGAGAAATAACTGTATTATTGGTTGGTCACTGTCCACAAATACAAGGGAGGGTAAATAGATAGACAGGTAAGCACAGGCTGTCTATTTAACTAACAAGGACTTCCCACTCAGTGAGAATATTGTCATCATAGATTGAAACTATAAAATAAAAATTCTGAGAGATTACTTGATACAAATTAGTATCTTAAGTTGTATTGAAGGAACTGTCCATGTTGTAAATCAGTATTAGAGACTGTTAAAAATGTCCAGCTCTGGAGCCCTCAGCACAAGAAGGACATGGAAGTGTTGGAGTGGGTCCAGAGGAGGGCCACAAAAATGATCCGGGGGCTGGAGCACCTCTCCTATGAGGACAGGCTGAGAGAGTTGGGCTTGTTCAGCCTGGAGAAGAGAAGGCTGCGGGGAGACCTGATTGCGGCCTTTCAGTACCTAAAGGGGGCCTATAGGAAAGACGGGGAAAATCTTTTCAGTAGGGCCAGCTGTGACAAGACAAGGGGTAATGGTTTTAAACTAAACCAGGGTAGGTTTAGACTAGATATAAGGAAGAAATTCTTTACAATGAGGGTGGTGAAACCCTGGAACAGGTTGCCCAGAGAGGTGGTGGAGGCCCCATCCCTGGAAACATTCAAGGCCAGGTTGGACGGGGTTCTGAGCAGCCTGATCTAGTTAGCGGTGTCCCTGCTCCTGCGGGGGGTTTGGACTAGATGACCTCTAAGGGTCCCTTCCAACCCAAACCATTCTATGATTCTATGATTCTATGAAACTGTAAAAGGACTGTATGAGATGAGCAGTTGGTTTATAAAATAGCAGCTATAAAATTAGCATGAGAGTTTAATGAAAAAGTTGTCCCAGTGCCCAGCAAGAGTTAAAAAAAAAAAAGTAAATCAAAGCTTAGAAATCATTAGGCAAGAAAGAATAAAACAGAAGTCAACCCTATGCCCCTGCAGAATCTATGCCGTGCCTACTGCTGCATGTAATTCTCTTACCCTCACCTCACAAAAGACACAGTAGAGCTGTAAAAGCTTCAGAGAAGGGCAAAAAGCATCATCAAGAATATGGAACAGCTTCCATTTGAGTAGCATCTGAATAAGTCAGAAACCTCCAACTTGGAAAAGATACGATTGAGTGTCATGAGAAGAATACCTAAGAACTGATGGCTTGATGTCTTTTCAAGTAGAAGAACTACAAGGAATCAAGTGAAACTGGTGGAAATCAGATTCAGAACAAAAACTAGTTCTTCACACAAAAGGCATTGGGCCACCTTGTTAGAGAACACAGTGGATGAGAAATCTTACACAGGCTCAATGGGAAAGAGGATAAAAGCTTGGATGAGAGACCTATTTAGGATTGCTGCATAGACAGGAATCACACCCTGCTCAGGAAATGCCCCGTAGCTGAAAACAGCTGGGGAATTCTCAGGGATACATCACACACACTTAGCCTGGTTTTACGCTTTTTCTCCAGGTACCACAAATAGCTACCACTAAAGCAACTAGCCAACGATCCAAGACAGCGCGGCCATTCTTGCATTGTCACCCAATGCTGGTAAAGGCATCTCCCTCTTTTGAGGCACTGCCTATTAAGTAGTAGGTAAAGAGGCAGTGTAATTAATTTGGTATTTGCACATTAGGTCATCCAGTAAGACTGGATTGGGACTCAGAGAGGTTTTAGATGTCTAAGTTTGAAAACTGGTTGACTTAGGCAGATTAACTCATGCCGAAGATAAGCAACCAGCAGCATTTTACAAAGATGTTCAGGACAGTCAAATGGAGAGGTTCCACTGCTTAAATCCAACCTTTTACTAGATGAAGGTCTACAGGTGACATGGATGCAACTAGCCAATATCACATTTCAGTCTACTAAAATGAAGTTGTTAAACAGGGTATAAAAAAAATGGCACTCTGGACAATGAAGCAATTGAAGAATTTGTTTAAAGAAAGGTATTTCCTACAAAACTTCCAACAAGTAAGATGTGCAACACAAAAGACAAAAGTATGTGCATTGCAATGGGCTCCTTATACAAATGAAGGGGGATGCAAGAAACACTGATGGAGCATCCAAAAGAAAAACAGCTATTTCAATAGTGTTAAAATATCCTAACTTCTGCTATATGTAAAAGTGCAACATATGGATTCTGATTTTAGCTCTTCAGAAGTCTTGCCTCTTTCTTTGGCTACTTCTTATGTTATTAAAATGGTATGTGGGTCCTACTCACTGAAGCCAAAAGTGACACACTGCCCAAATAATTCACGCAGGTGGTTGGAGCAGAAAGTGTTTTCATTACACCCACAGAATAATAGCTTTAATTTCTCCTGAGGTTGTGTTGGAAGATACTGATGGAGACTGCAAAATATAGAACAGCGTCTACTGTATCCAACAACATTCTAATATATGAGACTTCTTCACCAGACTACATAGAAGAAAACAGGTATGAAACTTCTCTACCACAGGCCTGCCCCAAGAAATTGGCTTTGCATGGGCAGACACTTAGCAACACAGAAATTGCAACTGAGCCCTGCCCTGTTTCAGGACACTTGCTATAGCAGTGCTGCAAAATTGAACCGAGGTAGCCTGGAGCAAGCAAAAAAGATGGCAAAGAAAATTGGCAATTACAGCAACACTGTTGCAATGACTCCTTTCTGTCCTGCTTTTAAACTGAGAAAATGCATCAACTGAATATTAACCAAACACCACATGTTGTTACAACACTAATTTAATTAGAGACAACGAGCCACACAGTCTCCTATGACCTATCTCACCAACTGCAGAGTTGATCCTGCCATACTTACTTATGGTGCACTTCCCATGTAGGGACTTCAAAAGAGGAGAAAAAAAAAGAGAAAAAAAAAAATCAAGAGGATAACTCAGATTATAAGACACCATATTACCTATCATCAAGCAGTGGCAGAATTGCAGGTAATTCATTTACATACTATGCAAATTGCAATAGAAACATATTTACTCTGACAGCATAACAAGTGCTGGGAATTTGAAAATAGATATAAGAAAACAGAATATTCTTGTAAATGTTTTTGATAGCACCCCCTTTTCTGAGCTGTGGGAATTCTGTCTGCAAAGGAAAATTACTTCAGAGTCTCACAGAACAAAAAATATTAATTGCAAAGATAAGGATGACCAAAGTAAAATACACAGATACATTCCCTTACTTTGTCCACTTTGAAAGAATACTAAAATATTTATTTTTCTAAATAGCTTTAAAACACTTGCACACCATTTTTGTGTATACTTCAGAAGTAAAAAAAGTTTGTTCAGATAAATATTAGAAAGGCTTTTTTATACAAGCCACCGCACAACTGCCCATGCTACATCATTCATAAAAATTTGGTTAAACTTAATAAAACTATTGACAATGTCTATATCAAACTATTTTAAGAAGGGAAGGAATGTGCTGGTTTTTTGACATTCAATTGTAACTGAATTACTGAATAATTAGTAACAAAACCTAATTTGTATTTAAACCTCTATATTATGCTCAGAGGACAATGTTTCAAAGAAAAAAAAAACCCACCTTATTTTTTCCAGACCTCTTTTTTCAGGCATGTTTTTTTCCCTCCAGTTAGAAGCAAGCAGCACTGAGTTCTCATTTCTCAACAGGCAGCGTATAAGTAACATGTCCACTACACCAGACAATACTATGGATCTTCAAATATCTTCTGCATTGTTGGCATCACACAGAACCATGTGTATTGGGACACATTTGGCTGATTTCACATGCAGAAGATTTAAAATATAGTGCTTAACAGTTAGACAGCATGCTGAAATATTCCTTATATTTCTTACAGCATCACCGTATAGCAGTGAACACTACGAGGTCAGTAACTGCAAGCCTGGAACCACTACTAAGAGTATTTTCTTTCCCAAGTTTGCAGTTAGTATTCTTATATAGGAAGGATGCATGAAAACACCCAAAAGAGATTAAAAAGAGGGTTAAGAAGGGAAGAAAATAGTTTTATCTCACTATAAAGCATATTTAAGAGAGACATCTTTATGAAAGGTCTTAGACAAGAAAACTGCTGGTATGGCAGTAAATGAGACTATTATATCCTGTTCTGAAGTTCTGTAGGGCAATTGGGAACTGTTCCTGAGTTTGGGCACTCATAATGGACAACGGCCTGCATGGAACAATAGAGCCATCCAGTTCCATCAACTGAAGCAGAATCTGTTGTTCAACTGCATTTCCTTCTTTTTGTTGTCTTGTTCAAAAGGTTGGTATAACTTAGAACTTCAGGTTTCAAATTCAGTAAAACACTGCTTTTGGATGCAAGTTGCAGCTATACAACAGGTATATGGGAATTCACTTAAAGTTACTGCTAGGTAATTATTACAGGCAGGTAATATCCTTATGAAGGGTATACTTTGAATGATTTGAGTTAAAGGACCTGCAGTAATTATTTAACAAAAACAAAAAAAAAAAGGCATCTATGGCATTTAACAAATATATGCTTGGGAAAAATGAAAAAAGCATTAGTTTAGAAACGATGTTAAGTGATAGAGTGAATCTACGTGAGTGAGATCTACCAAAGCTGTTAGGCAATTAATACAGATTAAATAGCTTAGTTTCTCAAATATATCATAATTTCCAACTAGAAAAATAAATTTAAATGATCCCAAGAAAAGTTTAGACATGTAAGAAGACGAAATATTTGTCAACCTACATCAGAAGCTAAAAGTGAGGGTAAGAGCCTCTTTTGGCACAAAAGTCTCAGTAATGACTAAATGTTACTAGAACAACAGAGTTGATTTGGTCCAATGGAAAGAGCTAACATATTTAAATGTTATCTGGAAAAACAATTTCTAAGTAGCATCACTTCCAGGGTACAGTAGCAAGGAAAATTCTGTTTGTTTGGTACATGCCTATCAACAGTAAAATACAGAAAACAAAATCACCTTATCCTGCAAAAGCAGCAGTAATTCTGACTTCTCCGAACTAGGTCCTTAGACCTATCCCTAAGACATGTTAGGAAGAGCCTTTTCCTCTTTATGATTCACATAACAAGACCTCAAAAGCTATTTACATCATACAGTCTTTCATACCTCAGGAATTTGTTTATAAAAATTAATTCTCTAACCTTATCAAGAAACAACACAATATATTGCAAAATACAAACTATCAGCGATGTTGTGTACACACAAAGAAACTGTCATTTGGCAGGGAGGAAACATGGCACAGAAAACCCCTGAAAATAAACTGCTTAATAATCAACTGTGACAGTTATAAGTACAAAGTCTGTATGTAAAATTAATATCTACTAGTTCATTTCAGAGAAGAAAGACTCTTCTAAGAACTGAATATGCTCATTGTGGAGAAAATTAGAATATTATTGACATTTTAAAATCTATTCTAGTTAATTGATATAATTTTGTTCATCCAGATTACATGGAAAATTTGCATCTTTTTGAGAAAGATCAAAGTCCTGTGACTATGAACCCACTCAAATGAAAAATAAGGAAGAAAAAAGGAGTTGTTCTGACTGGAAACCAAATGCATTTTGTACAAGAAAAATCTTGAGGTTATATAATCACCTGCCAACACTGTAAATGCCTACTAATGAAGTCATGCAGTAACATTTCATTTTGCTCCCAGAGGGGGAAAAAAAGAAAAAGAATCTTTTAATTGGAAATCACTTAGCTTGCTAGAGCTATCACAATGCACACATAATCATTAACTCAACCGCCTTGTATTACTGCAATAGACTGAGACAAATAACAAATTGCAGCGTGTCATACAGAAAAGTTTGCCTAAAATGCTGTTTGTTGCTTAGAAAATAATTTGTAAAGATACATATGTTTACTATTCTTTATATGAGTGGTTTAGGGTATGGAGCTGAGTACTGTATTCCTTAGCTCATTTTGAAAGAAGAGGTCCTTCAGGAGATGCTGAACAGAAAAATTGAAAAACCTAATTTTGAAGTGTCAAACCTTGCAATTTAACTCTGTATTTTAATGCACTCTTTCTACACAGTTTCCTAAAGGATTTTTTTTCTTAAAGAGAAAACACTATTTTGGTGTACAAATGTAACAAAATCCCAAATCAGGTGCTATTCTTAGGATTTAAAGTCCAATGTTTCAGCACAGCTGGAACTACAAGACTAACTGTGCTAACTGGAAGAAATGGCAAGCTGTTACAGCTAAGTTTGAAGCATGTGAGCCTAGTCTTTATGACCAGTGGAGAGAGATCTGGCACTTCCAGATGGCGATTCATTTCATTCTAATAAATCTTCTATCCTTTATCATCCGGAAATGCTCATTTCTCTTCACTGAGTCTGAATGAAAAGTGGCGTAATTTGCCTAAATCTTAGAAAATGAATACTCAGGTAGCTCAAATTACGCAAAATCCCTCTAGATATAAGAACTTTAATAATCTCAGTTTAAATATAAAACATTATGACTTTTTAAATCAACCCTTGCTTCTTTCTAAATTATTTGAATCAGGAACATAGTACACAGAAACTTTTTTGCCATCTTCCTATAGAACATAAATCTCATTCCACAATTTTCTAACAAAGCTTTTTGTCTGTTAATAACAGAAACTGTTTGGCTGATTTCAGAAAGCACAAGACTTGTATTTATAGCTGATACTTAAAGTCTGAAGAATATGTCCTAGCAAATCATAAAAATTTTGAGGCAGTTCAAATTAATAAATGCTGTATAGATCATTCTTGAGTTTTTTTTAACTAGAAAATATTTATGTAGCAATTCAGAATTTGACCTGTTGTAAAATTGGTTTGGTTTTTTTGTGGGTTTTTTTTTCTTTTCTGTAGGGCATTAAGATTTTAATTTGCAGTAACTGTCCAGCAAATACCAGGTAACTCAACTGTAAATAATAATGTGAGTCACAGTGCCCCAAATCTCAAGGTCAATTGATAAATGATCAGAGAAGCTGTTCCTACCACACTGCTTGAGCACTGGGTATAGCTGCCCACTCTATGATGTTTCTATGCACAGGGTACAGTGAGCGCTGGAAGGAATGTATGTCACAGGTGTGGAGGAATGATATGGCACCCTTATTATAATATTTCAGTCAAATCAAAGCAACAGCCCTGTAGTATATCTATCATCAAAAAGTATATATAGCACTTGCTAGAGCTAGAGAGCTCCAAAATCCCACTCTGTTTACTGGGGTAAAAGGAAAAAATGGTAAGCAATCTGCGTTACAGCAGGCCAGGGCACCATGACAAAGCAACATTAGCAGCTATGGCAGTACAAAGTCTGCAGTAGCAGAACGCATAACCATGCAGACAAAATCAAAACATGAGCAATGAATTGACTCAACATCATCACAGTGAAAGTAACATCAAGGTTAACAATATTTCTTAAATACACAGAATAAATTAAGTCTCAATTCTAACCAAAAGAGAGAGGCAGAATTGACAGGAAGATAAAAATTCTGCTCAGGTAATTAAGAATGTAGAGCAGTTGTCATACACTGTATTACTATTGTAACAAAACAAAAAGGTCACCATAAAGAAGTTTATACACTACAATTACAGCGTAGGCAAAATATTAAATAAACTTAGTTAGAGAACACAGACCTTTTAAGTTAATTTCAGCTTTAGTCTCTGAACAACAACAGGATGACTCATGCTTAAAAACACCATTCAACTGAAAAGCTATAGACAGTCCAACATTTTGAACAGGTACATTACAATGAAGGTTAGTAGAATTGCTTCATATGAAGCATGCTCTTCCTATTAGAAAACTCAATTTTTCAGTTACTCCAATGTTAGCACCTGGGTTCAATTTTCCATGCTGAGTGAATTAGATTTCCCAAGGAATATTTTAATCTTCACATTTCAGAAACACGTGTTTCTGAAAATAAGTTTTATTACGCTTAAAAAATTACTATGGCCTCCTCTTTGAGAGTAACTATTTACATTCCTACAAAAATCAACTCTCAAGCAGACTTAAATTTCATTTATTAATATTAAAGTTCCCTCTCCCCATCCTTCCATGTTCCAATCACGACTGTCTCAAATGTCTGGGTTCTAAAAAAAGAAGTCTTCCACTCACTGACTTTACAGGGGCATAAGATTCAAACAAAGATGGGTACCACATATCTCTATTGGGGGGGGAAGGAAGACTAATCATAAATAATGATAAAAAACTGAACTATGTTCTTAACATTTCTTTCCTATGATACTTATGTGGATATTTAAAATTGCGTGCTGTACTGAATACGCAATAATCCTGAACTTTCCATAGGCTCAGATTTAAAGCTTGTTCAGTATGATATCTATAACTACCCCTACACCCACACCCCAGGGTAATTTTTAATATTATTATAAGAAAAAAAAAAAAATCTTTGGACTTACTCGGAAGTAGTCACTGCAGGCTGCCAGGACTGCTTTATGTGCGTGGAATTTCTGCTCTTCAGCAATAAGGGTGATATCGCAAAGTATGCCATCACTTCTTTGTTGGTTCAGGGCTGCCAGGACAGCATTGTTATGGGAGCTGGACTGACAAAGCCTTTGACCTGTCAGCATTTCCTGAATGCTGAGAGGGGAAAGGGGAAAGATTTTGTCAAAAAAATGTTGGAAACAAGCATTTCTGTCAGTAATATAGAACTTTTTTTAAGACAAGATTATTTTATAGTTCTTGGAAAGAAAAAAGTCATGAACCCTGTCAGGCAAAAACCTTTATATGGTATAGACATCACAAGAAAAGCTTAGTACAACAATGCATTATGAAACCTGATTATACACTCAAGTTTTAAAGCCTCAACTTTCTGATTTTCATTTGCTGCACTGGAATTCAACTGGACTCACAGGATTCATTCAGAATCATTTTACAATTAAGTGAGAAGAATAAAAGGCCTAGGTCAATGGAGTAACAGAAAATTTTAAGTGGCTCAAGCTGATGCATCAGTGGAAAGGAGTATGTATGTATGTATGTAACTAGTCCTACTAAAAAGAATGAAGACTCATGGTCTCAGGTGGCCGTTTAAGTCTGATACTGCATTACCGAATGTTTTCAGACCATTTCAGGTCATTCATATTTGCGACGTGTTGTGGGGTTTTTTTGTTTGTGTGTTTTGTACTGGGGGAGGATGTTTGCTTGTTTTTAAAATTCTGAGGCTCTGAATATCTCCTTGTATGAATACACGATTTCCATGTTACCCAGCCCAGGTTTGTCTGATTGCAGCTTCCTTTTCTACAGCAGAAGGAAGAGACAATGTAACTGTTGATGCAAACAGAAACAAATCAAACAAATCTGCAAATCCTCTTTGGCACAAAACAATGCAGTTTATTTGAAATCTGTGAGACTACACCAATTTATATTGCCAAAGAATCTAGGTCTTTATAGAAGGTGTTTATACCAAGGTATTCCTGAGTAAATCAAGGTGAAGGTACACTGGTTTTTATTAAGGGGTAAATAAGCTATCATCTTTGCACTAAAATCATGTAATTCACTCCACACACATGCTATGCAACAGCTATGTGGCTGCTATATTCTCCTTTCCTATCAACACACACTCTCTGTACTGCCTGTCCCACTCCTCCACCTTGGGCATCTGTAAACTGCCTTGCAGACTGTTTGCTCTAATCTAACCTAGCCTTTTAAAAAGACAGAAACTAAAGGACATCACTTCTAGAAGGAAGATGGCCAAAGCAGAATTACACAGGAATAACCTATATCTGAATTTCACCCCCGCTCTAACAGTTCAGGCTTCACACGTGGACATACCCTACATATATTTCAAAATGATTCATTCAAATTATTATTTTTCCTTTAGCTGTTCTGTTTGTGGAACCCCACTGATATTGTAAAATACAATTATCAAGAGATGTAACTTATTAAAATACAAGGGAATTACTTCTAACAATTATTTCCTTTCTGTAATTTCCACGGCAAAGTGACTAAATCAAACTAGTCCAAGCATGGTAAGCTAATTATAACTAGAAACGGTTTCTCTTTATATCTGTTTTTATTAGTCTCTCTCCCAATGCTATGAACCATGACCTTCATTCCTCTCGCTTTTTTCACCATTATCCAGAGGTGAAAGTCTTTTCCGCAAGAAAAGGACTATTTCACTCAATAGAGAGCAGATTGGAGGGACAAGGCACAAGGGTAATTTTTGTGGGGAAATTATATATATACATATGTGTGTAAGTGTGTAAGTGTATACACACATACATAAAATCTGGCATCTGTAGTTTTAAATTGAGCTCTATCATAATCCTTTTTTCAATTCAATGATCACAGTGAAAAATCAATTGCCCGTAACCCTTGTGTTAACAACATACAAAGAATGTATACACGTGCAAGGCAATTTAACTGGAATTTATGAATGAAAAAGCATTGATTCATTAAACATAACACGGCCACTTTGTAGTGATATCATTAGCTGATAAACTCAACAGCTAAAAAATGCAAGGAATTCCTGATTCTCTTCTGATGCAGAAGCATGGCAGGGAAAGGGGAACAGAACTGTGATGATATGATGTTCCAGTAATATCATATAGATCTCTGAGCTCACAGATCAGCCCACAAGTGTTAACTACTCTGTAAAATAGAACAACTACCAGTGTATCAGACTAGTGCAAGGTTCTGCAGAAAAGCAACTAGATTAATAAATTCTGCTGAGTGTTCTGCCTGAAAGTGCTCCCAGAAACTAATTAAATTATAAATATCAAATCCTCTGATGAGACAATGGGCAATACAAGTAAATGAGAAAGGCCAGACTAGTAAGTATATATAGACGATTAAGACTCTATAAGAGAGAAAGAGACTCTGGAAGGCAGGAAGATGAGTTTGGAAAGAATGATTTGAAGCCATTTCAAAGAACTGGAAGAATAACCTATGTCCTGAATAGCGGAACACTATACACACCAAAACCAAACACCAGCCACTAATTCAGATGCATGAATGTAAAATGCCAGCTGTAAAATGCCAAGATAACATATGAAGAGACTGTGGGTCCCAAATCAATCCCATGCACTCTTCTCTCTGCTACAGATAATTGGTAACAAGAAAGTAGTATTTTGCAAATTATAATATGGATATGTATTTAATAATGTGAATTACTACCTAATGAACAAAAATATTAGTTTCACTTTTCTACCCCCTGATAACTGAAGTTTTGGTAAATATCATCCTAAATGTGAATGACTTCCTACACGCTGCCAAGTACTGTACCTCAGGCACCTCTCGGATGGCATCTTTCAGTTTTGCTCTTCTGAATATCAAAGCTTATAATCCTGTAGGGAACACAGCAAGCATTCCAGCTAGAAAGAGAGAAAGGAGAGGAACATCAAAATTCAAAGCATACACAGCCTCAGCCTTAAAGATCAATACCTGCAGGATGTGTAATTCAAAAGCAACTTTCTTCAATTCTTCTATTGCAGAAAGACATACCATATAGATTAGGTGCATGTGAAATTTTATTGGCTAGACTGAGTACAGTCTGAAAGTGACCTTTCCTCTAGTCTTTTCTAGAAATTCACACCCTACCATCTGAACTTCCTGCATCTACTGCCCTTCAGGCACGTCTCCTTTCTGCAAACTCAGGAACACGTATTATTTTTAAAAAGTAGAAGAGTAGTGAGGAACGAAATACCCTTAATCTTACACTGACTGGTAGTTTTACTTTGAAAGCCACTACACAAATTTCAGGGAGACTCTGCAGTGGATACGTGAAGGCAGAATTAAGCCCTTAGTCATTCTCCAGACAAAAACAAACAAGCTGCAGGAAAGGACTATTAATCCTTTTTCTATTCTCCTGAATTACAATTCTTCATTCTACAGACAAAACTACAGTTCCTACTTGCCAGAGAGGCACAGTGACATCTGCCTTTCTGCAAGTGCTGTCACCTGGACCATAGCAGTGTAAGGACCAAGTAGAACCACCCAAGAGTTTTGAATTTTGGAGGCTGATAACTTTGTTTAGCTGGATTGTCTTGAATACAATATAAGGAACACTCTTGAGAATTCTTTGTAGATTTCAAGCCCTTACTCCAAACCAGAGCAGGAGTAACAGCCACTCAGTTCAGGTACAACTGTGTGTTTAGCTAGGTGACATGTAGTTTTCCTCCATGTCATTCTCAAAAACTGCAACTTCTAAAACTTCAGCCTGGGACAGGCACCTGGCATAGAAAACTAGATCCTGAATAGCTGGCACATCCAAAGAAATAAGTTAATGAAAAGAGGGTTGTGTGGCAAATTGCTAACCGGTGTAACAGCCAGCATAGCCGACACATGACATTTCAACTTCATATATCAGGTATAAAAGAAAAAATAGATTTTAATAGAACAGTCAAAAGAAAGGTACACTACTTTGGCTACTTATTTAAACCGTATGTGAATCATTTAATGTAACTCAGTCACAATCAAGTATTACAGTTCAGCAAAATTTGAAGAATGGAAGTGTTTTCATATTTTTCTCCCTTTTGCCAAAAGCCTATAATGCTGTACAAGGGCGTGAGGTCATCGAGAGCTTATGCCAGTGATTCAGCTGGATGCTCAGCAAATCAGTACGCAGTGCTTCCCAATTATGGTTTCAGGACATTTCACTCTCACCACCACCTTGGATTCTAGTTATATTAAGACAATTCACTTTATGCTTCAAGAGACAGAAAAACACAGCATATTAAGGTAGTGGCCCAGGTGCTGGCAACTAATGAAGTAAACATTTCCTGATCAATGTACCTGCTATTGTATACACCCAATATGTGACCTATGCAATATTTCAGCAGTCGCAACAGGCTTCTAAGTTCAAACTTTGCATTCATCAGTACCAAAAGGAGAGACTCAACAGCTAACTTGACTGATATACACAAAAGTTTTGACTAGATCCTTAAACGGCTTAAGTCCTACACCAGAACTGATAGTACAGAACTAATATCCGTAACTATCACGCCACTACAACATCCATATAAATGCCAAGCACTACCCATACTGGCACAAAGAATACTAGAGCAAAAATTCCTTATTCCACCACAGCTTGAATATGGATGTCCAAATCAAAGATTTGAACCCTGCTGTTTGGAGAGACAGTGGCCAGACACAACTCACCTCAGATACGGAGAATTCCTTGTATCATAAATCAATGCATTCCGAACAGAAAACAGAAATATACTGAAGGAGGTGCCTGAGTACGCAGCTAAAGCAAATGAGAACTTCTATAATAATCAAGTCTATGCAGATATACTTATCAAACATTCTGATGAAATATATAACACAAAATATAATATATATATAAAATATATGTATACAAAACACCTGCGTAAGCATAAAGAACATAGCTTATTGGTTTTTTCTAGCCACTGTCCAAGACTAAAGCAATCCACCTTGATGTCACATCTGAACAAAGTTACTTTTTTCCCAGTCTCAGGGTATCAGAACTTAACACTTTCTGAAGAACGAAGGAAAAAAAGTTGCCATTCTCCTAGGAACTCAAGTTTCAGAATAGGAAAAATGTCTCAGATGCCTTCAAACAGCTGGATAGCATTTTCAAGTGGGCTTTCATCAAGGTTTGCAAAAGATGTCTAGGATACACTGGCTTGTTTCTGCCACTTCTTTGGACCTGTTTTCATGCCACTCTGCAATTACATCCAGAGGCACCTCAAAACATGGGCCTAACTGGGCCCTTAGGTGCACACAGGCTACTAAGGACTTCCTATTTCTGTCCCTCTCCTGATCCAGAGTCAGCACTACCAGAAATAACAACTCAAGAAACTATTAAGCTTCTCTATCAAATCAGCCCAAATTTCAGCAGGCTACCCTCCTTCCTACTCATCACAGCACCGTAGAAACAAGCGTTCTTGTGATGATAATAAACTCCCCTGAGAACAGTGGAGCCCCATTCACATTTTTATAAACATGATTAGGAAATGTTAGTCAACTTTTCTTCCTCATCTTCTCCAACCTGCCAATGTTTTAAGTCAAGAAATGTCCAACAGTCCCGAGATTGCTGGCTGCAGTTAAGAAATCCTACACCAGCCAGAGACTGGTAGGGAAGAAATTCAAGCTTTCTCCGACCTTTTCAAGAGGCCCACAAAAACACCCAAGCAGCAGTGAAAGCAAACAGGAGAAGGGCCAAGACCTGGAGGGAAATGTGTTCTTTCTAAAATAACTACGGCATGTGCTTCAAAGAATTAACAAAACATCCAAACAGTCCCATATTGAGTTCAATGTTTAACCCAGACAAATAAATCTTTCCTAAATTTTGTCATACATCCTTTCTCCTCCCAAGTTCCAGAGCAGCATGCCTCACTTTTTATTAAATATACATCACATATACAGGAGTACTATAACAGTGTGTAAATCTTTTAATCAACACTGTACTAATTTTGTTTAGCAATAGAGAATTACTCCATGAATCTCAAAATTTTTAATAATTGGAAATTCTGATATAATTATTTATCCTTGTTAAAAAAAAAAAAAAAAAAAAAGGAAAAAAACCCACAAAAACCCCAAAGAGGATCTTCTACCTGTTGCATGGATGAGCTGTACCAGGACAGTTCCAAAATCCTTTGTACCAAGAGCTTTTTTCTGTTTCAGATAGCTGGATCCATCTTCTTTATGTAAACTTATTGTCATTGGTACATAAGGAAACTCTTTGCATTAGAATGTTTAAGACATACTATTGTCTTTCTATTTACCTACTTTAAGTAATTAAATCGGTTTAAAAGATTAGTTTATAAATTTAAGGATAAGACTTTTGGTTTAAATGGAAAACTTTAATTCCACCTAAATCCTTCTGTTCTAGTGAAATACTCCGTTATGCTGGAGATTAACAGGAAAAATATAGGCCAAACAGAAAATGCTCGCTAGATCTTAGGTTTGAGATACATGCTAAATTTGCCATAAAACATTTTTTTGCATGTTATTTCTTTGAGACATTCACTTACAAGTTTACGATGAAGATCACTAACCACTGATCCTATTATATTTTACAACTAACTTTTATTTTCTTACTGTTTCATTAGTTTGTTCACATTCCAGAAAAGTGCAAAACTTAAAAATTCGCAAACAAAAAAACTAGTAATGATCCAGTTAGTGCTGAAAGAATGTAACAGCAATTTGGCGGCGAATCGGGGGAAACCAGTAATTTTTCATGAAAACACAGCATGTCTAGGGATTTCAAAGACAAACAATTCAGAAGAAATCACACTGTCCATGCAAATGATTATGTCCAATGAATACATCAAAACAGTGTTTGTTCTGTGGCATCCTCATGAAATATCAGTCTTTCTGTATATTTTTTGTCTTACATTTTAGTCTTATGATGCAGCAGAGTAAAAAGTAGGTTTTATACTCTCTCTGGGAATCTTGGAACAGTATGCCACTCTGCTGCATCCATCACATACCATGAGGCTATGCTTCTTCTCTAATCTAAATTAGCAGTGTAATTCAAGAATTATTTGTTCAAAGATTATTAAAAAATAGTATTTAACCAAGCAGTAGTTCTTCCTTTAATTTAGTTGACTGTAATATTGTTTTTGAAATACTAGACAAAGCAGTTTATTTGCAAAAAGTAATTACTGGCAGAATGCATGTGTCCTTTTCCAGAAAAAGCTATGATTCTTTTCAGTGAGTTTAATCTTTAGGAGCCAATACCACATTCAATGTTTACATAGAATGCATCTGAGGCATTGAGAGAATTTCAGTTACACCTTTTCTTATAATTTGTTTGGGGTTTTTTTTCTTGTATCATTTAGAAATCAATTTCAGAAAAGAAACTATTTCTGATTAATTCTTGAAACTACATGCCAACAGAATATGGATTAGACTGGGGGGAGCTTGGAAATCAAAACAAAACTCACATTTAGTCTAGTTTAGTACTGAAAATAACTTGAATGCAACAAAATTCACTATTTCCTCTCCCAAGTATTAAGCTTTTTTTTCCTAGCTCACATATCCAATTTTACAGAGGGACTTAAGCCATAGTCCAGGTCATCACAGAACTAATTCTGTGCATAAACTGGCTCTGTATTTTAGATTTGGTGCCTAAGAAATATTTTTCCCCTCTAATCATGCTTGCTTTGTCTTGCAAACCAGTAAAAATATATATTCGTAATGGAAAATACAGTCTTAATAATGCCTGAAAACATACAGCTTTTCTACATAATTCAAGCTTATATAAATTAACACTTTGGCAGCTCCTTTGGCAGATGTTCTTCATCTCCTAATGCAGTTTGAGGAGAGAAAGTTTGGGAACTCTGGAGTCCTTTACGCTAGTACCACTTAAGGCTCTCACCCAGTTAATCACAAAATAAGGTTGCTAATCTCCTATTCACTACCAAACTTCTTAGAATGGCACTGCATTAGTTAAGTATTACCCTGCCTATAAACTCTTCCAGTGTGTGACAATCATAGAATCATGGAATCATAGAATCACTTTGGTTGGAAAAGACCTTTGAGATCATCAAGTCTAACCTTTAACCTAACCCTGCCATCCCACCACTAAACCATGTCCCTAAGTACCTCATCTATCCTTCTTTTAAATACCTCCAGGGACGAGGACTCTACCACCTCCCTGGGCAGCCCATTCCAGTGCCTGACAACCCTTTCGGTGAAGAAATTTTTTCTAATGTCTAGCCTAAACCTGCCCTAGTGCAGCTTCAAACCATTCCCCCTCGTCCTATCATCTGTTACCAGGGAGAAGAGACCGACCCCCACCTCACTACAGCCTCCTTTCAGGCAGTTGTAGAGGGCAATAAGGTCTCCCCTCAGCCTCCTCTTCTCCAGACTAAAAAACCCCAGTTCCCTCAGCCGTT
>NW_009258727.1:3310940-3336570 GCF_000687185.1 Egretta garzetta | reverse complement strand
TTGGCCTCAGCCCATCGATCCAGCCTGTCCAGGTCTCTCTGCAGAGCCCTCCTCCCCTCAAGCAGATCAACACTACCACCCAGTTTGGTGTCGTCTGCAAATTTACTGAGGGCACACTCAATCCCCTCATCCAGGTCATTGATAAAGATATTAAACAAGACCGGCCCTAGAACTGAGCCCTGGGGGACACTGCTTGTGACCAGCCGCCAACTGGATTTAGCTTCATTCCCCACGACTCTCTGGGCTTGGCCATCCAGCCAGTTTTTAACCCAGCGAAGAGTACATCCATCTAGGCCATGAACTACCAGCTTCTCCAGGAGAATGCTATGGGAGACTGTGTCAAAGGCTTTGCTGAAGTCCAGGTAGACAACATCCACAGCCTTTCCCTCATCTACCAGGCGGGTCACCTGGTCATAGAAGGAAATCAGGTTGGTTAGGCAAGACCTGCCTTTCATGAACCCATGCTGACTGGGCCTGATCCCCTGATTGTCCTCTGTGTGCCTGGCGAGCACACTCAAGATGAACCTCTCCATAATCTTCCCCGGTACTGAGGTCAGGCTGACAGGTCTGTAGTTCCCCGGATCCTCCTTCCGGCCCTTCTTGAAGATAGGCATCACATTTGCCAACCTCCAGTCATCTGGCACCTCCCCTATTATCCAGGACTGCTGGTAAATGATAGAGAGTAGCTTGGCAAGCTCCTCTGCCAGCTCCTTCAGCACTCTTGTCCCTCTAATTTCCCCCCTTTAATTATTTTTTTTTTTTTTTACTTTGAATTGGGAAAGCCACTCATTTATCTAGTTCCACATTACCCAAAACAATACTGCCTATCAAAAAAATCTGGTTTAATCAATTTTAACACTCATTCAAACCAGCTAGCCAAACCCTCAGGATTTAAGTAAAGATTTTAATCTCATTTCACCTATGTAGCTTTTAGTTATATTCCTAAACTGAGGTTGTCTCACTTGGCAATAATCACTGAAACCTGTTACTCGTAAAACTTCCCACTAAATGTTATTTTTTTTGTTTGTTTCTAGGAGTAGATAACATTATCTTTCCAGTTAGCAATACTTCATTTAGATATATTTATCAATATTCTTGATTCTGACTCTTAAGTTATGTTGGAAAATGGTGAATCAACATTACTTTCACTACATTTGCAGTGTGCCAAACTAGATTAGATAGAAACCTATGAAAATTCACATGTATAAAAATTTATTAACAAGACTAGAAATACTCAAAATAGAAAGAATTCAAAAGATAATTTGCATTTTCAATTAGTTACCTTCCTTCCCTCACATCACTCCTTTTCAAAATGTGCATTTTAAGTATTAGAAAACAATTTCACTTAAACCCACACTTTTTCACTTTAAGTTAGAAGAAATAATAACATACGCTAGGTGCAAAAGTGAACTGAAGGGATCATAAGCATCATATTACTTTTTCCTGTAGAAAAGCACAACTTCCAACTAACTATATATGTTATGAAGATAAAGCATTTGGACTCTGTGAAATGTTATTTTCCCTTTGACAACTTCAAATATCTGGTTTAAATTTGGTCTTTATTTAAAAAGAAAATGCAACATTTAAAAACTAGCAGAAGTACACCACATCCACTTCCTTCCAGAATTACTTCATAGAATATCCTGAAGGAGACTGTCACGGACACAGAATAAGACCTTTAAGATTTACCCATAGCAATCTTCTGTCCTAGTTTAGACCCTTATTCATAGGAACTTCTGGTTTTGTCTTTAAGTACCCTGGCTTTAGTAAGTCAGAATAAATCATCCTTTCAGGCTGTACTTCACCTCCTCTCAGAGTAAGAGTCTCTTCAGAAACAAGACTATATGAGCTTAGTATTCACAGAAAATAAAGGACAGCATTATCTTTTATTTTTATCAGAGCTCTGCCAAATTAATTTGTCAAAAGGGAAACACTTGGAAACAGCTAAAAAAAACGTTTGACTGCAAACTTGCTCTTCTGAGTATATTAACACACTTCTCCCAATTGCCTGGGAGATACTATTTCCTCCCTTTTTCATTAAGATCTTTGAGAACTGAAAGATTTTTCCCATTCCATACAAAATGCTCAAGAACGTCACAGCTGTGAGGAAAACTCTGCCACTGCCTGACATTGTCAGTGAAACCATAACTCAGCTCAACCACAAGTTTCTCATCTAATTTAGTGCCTCAATATAGTGACTTTCAAGAGAAAGCATTCATAGTATGGGGCAGGGAGGTGGAGAGGGAAATCCTGAATTTAATGAAAATTACAATACCAAGGCAGTAAAAAATTGAAAACCTGGATTTGTTTGGAAAAATAGGAGTTGGTCAAAACAATGCAAGAAAACATTCAGCAAAATCAATAATAAAGTAAAAACAGACTAAGAAAAATCAAACTGTTATACTCTTCTGATTAGTTGCAAACTATTTTCTTGTGAGACTGGAAAGATCATTGCTATCTTCAGGCCATCAGCTACAGTCAATTAGAATAATGAAGTTTATTGTATCACTACCAAATTACCATCTGACTTCACAAATCATTAAGATATTAAACCACAGAAATATAAAGTGAAACCACAGGGGTAAAGGATGTACAAGCATAATCACATCTTTATGTCTTTATCTCCTCTTTGTAGCTTTCATCTTCTATGTATCTGAATATATCAGTATTCAGAACGTTTTTTCCTGAAGAGGCATTCAGATAAAAAAAAAAAAAAGCCAGGTTTATGGTTGTCTGTGTAACTTAAGGCATATTTTACCTACCCTACCACTTGAGCAAGAGATTGTTGCATTCTACTGATAAAACTACATGCAATCATATAACTCAAAACAGTAGCATACTACCCATGAAAGGAAAAAATCTGTGGTTCTACTGGAAAGCATACATTTGGAGTTCGATGACTTTCAGGAACACATTTATTTCCAGAATGGGTGCATGCTGTTTAACATTTGAAACTCATTTGAAAAAAAGATCAGTTTTATACAACTGTAATAACATACCGTTGTGCAGTATCAGCTTAGCTCTTCAAAGCCACTCACTGTTCCCATCATTTAAGCTATGATACTAACTACTTACCTGGCAAAAGGAGAAGGCCATTCCCTACAGCTGTCCCATGTGTCATTGCTAGGGAACGGTTAGGAGAACAGTATTACAACTTGATCCTGATCAGTTGAAGATGTCCCTGCTCATTGCAGGGGGTTGGACTAGATGACCTTTAAAAGTCTCTTCCAACCCAAAGTATTCTATGATTCTATGAAATTATTTTCTCATCTTTCCAAAACTTGGGCAACAAATATGCAAAGAACTCTCAAAGTGAAGTATCTAAACCATGCACTGAGGGGACAGGGTGAAAATTCTCCAGCATGTTAGTTTTAAGGCATACTGCTACTGGCATGAACCTCAGTCTTCAGTTACTTTGCCAAAGTATGCTTTCAAGATTTTTCCAGAGAGCTCAAGAAAAGAAAAGACATGGTGACTTAAGTAGTTTATAACTGAACTTTCTTCTGGAATTTCATTTACATTTTCATTGGATAAAACACAACAACAAAAAAAATCCCTTTTCTTTAAACCTAAGCATTTTTCTTCTAGGAAATTCAACATGCTTGTTGCAAAGTGTGGAAGGCTTCTCTAAATGAGGTCAGAATGCTTTAAAGAGGAGAGCAACAGAAATTTAACTAGAGACATCATAATTATTTCTGCTGATAACTCTAAAAATGAACACTGAAACAGACACACAAGAGCGAGGTATGCTCTGAAATGCTGCCAACTTCATCAGGGCCTCACTCAGATAAGCCTTGGATTTTTAACTGTCACAACTATCAAGGTGCTTTTAATTGAATACAACAATCATTCTTTTCTAGAGTATTAAGAGTCAAAAATACACGGGTATGTTTTTGAAACTATTTCAAACCTGCATATGGAGTATTTACACCAGATAGGAGTATACAGTACTGTAGATAGTCCACAATCTTGGCAATTAGTCTACATGAACTTACACATTTTATACCTATGACTGAAACATAAATGATCACATTTTCTGCTTAAAACCACATAAAAATACTAAGAAAAGCATAAATGATTGCTGGAGAGCAGACAACCTTGCATAACTGAGGTGACCAGGTGACCAGTTATTTGTCTGCATACTACACCATCATGAATTTTATTAACTAATGGCATTTCCAGTGAATGAGTATTTGTATCTTCCAATAAAAGCACAGAGAGTCTATACATCTCTATGGGACCTACAATAGTCCTTCAACTTTCTCCACAAAATAGCATTCAGAAAGTTTAAAAGAAAAAGGCTGTGAGTACCAGTAGATAAGTAAACATGCATCTCCCCAGAATGACCTTCAGTAGCCACAGGGTGGCAGAACTATACTTCAAGATAATCTATACCTCCAGGACAATGACCAGACTATTTCACAGAGTCTTCTTTTTCCCCCCTCACAGCATAATTATAATAGCATAAAATACTTGCTGTGTGTTCAGTGGGTGCTTTCAACACCAGGAATCACAAAAAGAAGAAAAAAGCCTGAAAAAAAAACAGTATGACCAACTGGCAGTTCTCCAAACATCAGAACATTGCAACAGGTTACTGACCTCTATGTTTCTATTTTGACAATTTATTCAAGTCATACAGTAGCCAATCACTAAAATAACTATCATTTTACCTCACATCATTAAATTAGCATGAAATTTTTCATATACATTAACAGGCCAAAGGAAACCCTAGACAGTTCTTCACTGGACATGTAGATCATTTTACCCACATGCATCCTCAGAAGGCAGGAAAAGTTTCATCAATATTAGCAAATTTAACAGTGCCGTTGCTGGTTCCATTGCCCACACAGCCAGCTAGCCCACATTTGGTCTCTTGTGGCCTCCAAAGTAGCATGGTCACATCCAAACAAGTAACTGGGAAAAGTCACCAACTAACTCCCAAACCATGCCTGGAAATGTTTTGGGAGAGTACTAGATGGCTCAGGTCAAGAGCTTGTCAGAGATTGTTGTAATGGTCTACTGACAAGGATATTTGAACTTCAAGCTCTGGCCTGGAATGGGCCATGCAACGTTACTAGTACAAACAAGGCTTTTGAACCCCCACACCAAACACAAGTGCCGTGCAAGAATATTCAAACTTCTAGCAAATTCCTAACACAGGAACCATCTTAGGCAGTTTTATAAATACGTTTTTTCTCAATTATGTTTTGTCTTTCATAAATACATGGAAACAGCTTCCATCCTGTCCCTCCCTCCCTTCCCTATGTGGACTAGTTATTAATGAATATTCAAAAAACAATAAAAGTTTAAAATATGTAATTGAAGATCCTTTGTTAACGCATACACTACTAATTTAAAATATGCTTTGTACAAAGTTAAAATTTCCCATCAAGTCAAGGATAGAACAGGGCATTCAGAATTTTCCTTTTATTACAGAGCTTCTGGGCTCTCAACCCTTTTTTCTGACAAAAAAAAAACCCAATCTGCTATTGAAATCAAACACTAAAGTACATAATTCTGCTCTGGAGGAACAGGAGTTGCCGTCTAGCCTGTTGTGAGATAACTGGCTATTCCTCCACTCTTCAAAGTAAGAAAACAGATATTTGCAAAACACCTTTCTGCAGAGAGAAGAGGGCATTGAAAGATTTTTGGCACCTTTAAGCAAATTGGGCAGGGAGTCATTCATCTTGATGATGAAACACATTTGGATGAAGCCCAGGGGAAGATGAAGAGTGGGGAAAAGGATGGAAGAGGAAACAAAAGACAATAAGGAGCAAGCTGGGAGGATGACCAGGTGAGAGAGCTGCAGTTGTTTCTTGGTTTTCCTCTTTTGCAAATTGCGCAGGGATACAGTGGAATAGTGCACAATACTAAAATCAGATGAGTATCTGGGCAAAACAGAGGAGAAATGATGGATTTTTTCTACAAGACGATCACAGGAAGACAAGCCAGACGTCAGCTGGGAACAATTCTAATTGCTGGGTAAGAAGGCTGAATGCTAAGTTTAGGAGTGAAGGCTGGGAAGCACAGAGAAGACAGACAAAGAGCCAAGGGCAGGAAAGATCCTGGACTAAAATCTGCACATGACAAAAACATCAGATTTGGAAGAAAGCAACCAAAAGAATCAATGTCTGTCAAATCCCGTTCCACCTAGATTTTACAACAGAAATCAAGATCATTAAGTTTTGCATCTTTTTTGTGGACAAGTATCTGCAGAACATTGCCTTCACTTCCTTCTGACTGTGCTGGATTATAATGAATAAAACCTGACAGTTTACTCGGGCAGCAGAGCTCAGTGCTAATGGTTCCAATTATGCTGCTGTTCTATGCAGTAAGTGCAGCTCTGTCAGACGCTTTTCTTTAGTTTACCTTTTAAAAAGTGTTAAGAAGTTAAATGTGCATGAAGCCAAGAATGCTAGAAAAGGCAAAAAGTGCTCCAATGCCCAAACTGAAGTTGCCTATGATCATCTTACTACAAGAAAAGGCATAGGTATTTCTAACTCCAACACTTGCTAACACGTGCATATTCAATTTGAGGAAAAAAAAAGAAAGCAAAGTGAAATTCTTTGCATAGGACTTATGTTTGTGTTAAAAATAAAGTCAATGAGGGGTAACAATATTAGGAAGACATACACACTCCCCTGGGGCCCTTTTTCCACAGTTAGTTTATACCAAAACTTCTATAAGCCTGGTTAATATCATTCCAGCATAAACTCTTGCATTACAGTTGTGCGTGTATTACTGTTGAGCTGCAAGCTACTTCAAGTATAAAAAGAATTTTCACACGTAGCTTTTCATACTATTCACTTCTAATTGACTTACAAGTTTAAGTAGGAATGACAGGACCCGAAGTTAGCTAAAGCTCTGAAGTAGATCCATCTAATCTAGACCTTTTCAGAGTGATTAAAACACATGTACTCTGAAAAGCCAGATTTGATTAAAACATTAAAAAATTAATTATATGACCAGAATAAATAAGACAAAGACAAATGTATTTCTGGGCATTGTTTGTGGGTGAGAAATAGGGGGAGAGAACGGAGAGGGCTGCCCATCTCCAAGTTTTGTTATACACTGCAGTCATGAAAGCCATAAGCAGTAAAGTCTGCAGTCATCTCTGCTTTTGGGGATTATCCTTTTTCAGTCACATAGAGTCTGACAGGCATCTGTTCCTCTTGGTGGTCTCTTAAAGTCTTGTCCTTTGCACTGAAAGTTCACAGCTCGTTGCTGCACTTCTCTTGTCCTGCCAGACCCATCTTCCAGGTGGAAGTTCTCCCTCCAGGATGACCAGCTGCCCCAAGGAAGGGATGATGAATTCTATCACCTTCCATCTGGCCCACACACTAATCGCATGCCATCTCTTCTGTGGTGGGTAGTTATTTAATTACACTCCAACAGTAGCTGGCAGAAAAGAGTTTTCCTCCAAAAGTTTCTCTCCTCCACCTTGTAGCAGACTATCTTAATTATTACTACTACTACATTTTTGAAATATTATATATTTCAGAAAGACAAAATCTGACAGGATGCACAGGACAGACTGACACCTGACTTTGTTTCTTACTAGGAGAAAGAGACAGCTGTGAGATTTTGTAGAGGACTCTTCCAGTATGAGTCATACACACATGAACATACTGACACAGTTAAACATGCCGCAGTAACTGTAAAGATGTTCCTGTATGTTATAATTCTACCCTTGTCTTTAAAAATAAACCTGCCTAAGCAGAGGAAAGACAGATTGAAGAGTTATAAGTCATCTTTAATAGTGCTTGCTGCATAGCAGATACTGTCTATAAAACTGTGATCCGGGGCATGCAAAATCTGAACTTTAGAACTTGCACCACTACATCTGCAGCACTAACCTCTTTCAACTCCCTTTCTTTAGGGCTCTCAGCATACCTGAACTGTATTATTTTTATTCCAAGCTTTCATTAAACCATCCAGAAGTTTCATTCAGAAGCACTGTAAGCACCATGGTTACCAATTAACAAAGCATTAAGCCTATGTCATTCTGGAAGGACACTGGTTTCCCTAGCTACAGTCCCTCACTTGCTATCCCCATAACGGATGGTTTATTCCAGCCCTTCACCCTGCTTTACACTGCCTTCTGCAGATCAAAAAAAAAAAAAAAAAAAAAAAAAAAAAAAAGTATCTACTGTTTAGAAAAAAAATCATCTCCATCACATACTCTATTTTATTACTGTAGACCACTTCTTACATTCACTGCCTGCAACATGTTTACACAGTCACTGCTACCTCTATAACGTTAACTAACTAAGCTAGAAAAGAACACAGACAAGCCTGATCTGGGATGGGGAAAGCAGTGTGGAAGAAGTCAGAAGGATTTTTTGCACCCCATAGCCAAAAATCCACAGGAGCTTTCCTATATACACAGGGCTGTACAAAGTTGTAACAGGATAAAGGAAGCAAAACCAATTTAACTAGGACAGAAAACTCCTACCACACCAACAGAAGGAAAATTGCTCTCCCAACTCATGAGGGGTATCAAGGGACAGATTTACTAGGGCAACTAACTGCCTTCTCCCTGTGAGTACAACCTGCTATAGTGTCAACTTCTGAAGCATTAAGATGGTTGGGAATGATACAGTGCCCCTGCCCCCACCAGGGGAAGCTGTGGTTCACAGATCTGCTGGGAACACAAAGGAAAACACCAGGACACCTGACCTCTTATGCAGGAACGCAGCTGAATCCTCTGTCCAAGTTGACAGTAGAGTTAGTGGATTCTTCTCCTCCAGAGATTCATCCAGAGCTTTTATTTAGGCTTTGCAAAAGACATCTAGACTTCATAGTAGCATATTTCATTGAAACAGGAGATTTCCTGTTTTCTCTCATCCTCTATTCAACATATGTTTCATTCCTAACACAGACTTTATTCTGTGTTCCAGACCAGCTACCTAGAAAATGTTCTGATACTAACTACTGTCGTTAATACCCAGGGTCAATCCAGCAAATAAAAACTCCTCTCAGAGCAGAAAAGACATACCAGGTAGGGAAGGGAGGTGACAGGAAATACAGTCTAAAAAGGCTTTTTGAGGATGCATATGATGCATTTTATAGTGTGAGTCATGTCTTTGACAACATGCTTTAAGAAACTCACTTTAGGGTAATACCTTGTACTAAAGTAAAACATCACTCTAATTAAGCTCTATCAACTAGGTTACTAGAGAGACATTTGAGTTCTTGTTTGCAAACTTCATATTTCAATGTGCTCTACTCTCTTCCAGAGACAATCTGAGAATTAATACTTAAAATCCTTTGAGTACCTACAGATTTCAAGACAGACTGGATGGTTCAATGGATTTTTTTGTAAAACTTTTATAAATTCACAAGTCAGATATGACCAGCATGAGCTGTTGACACATTTGGCAGCCAAAAAACAGACCAGAAACTGCATCATCTGCTGTCACTTCTCAGCAATAACCTCAACTCAGTAATAGAAACGTGTAAAGTACTCAGTGAGTGCAGAAATACTCTGACTGGAGAACCCTGAAAAGCTACCTGCTTTTAAGCTGACCAAACAAGAAAAAGTCCACTCAAATCTCCCATTTCGTTAACACTTGTGCACCGGCCTGCACGTGAAACTTGTATTACAGTCCTGTTTTCAAAATGCCAATGCAATATTCTGGTCCCAGCTCCCAGGACAGAGTCAGGCCTCCCCAGGTGCAGGACATCACCTTCATCACTGGATTATGGATACCTATTCTTGCCCACTCTCCTTCCGGCCCAAAGCGTGCATTCTTAGTGGGACAATGAATGACAACAGCAGGAGGGATTCGAGACTAATCCCATGCATTGCCAATTCTTCATCTAGTCTGATAGTTATTTTACTCTTCATAGGAGGTGAGAGGAACAGTTTTGAATGCTCATCACAGCAAGGACAACTGAACTTAGATCCATTATTATGTGAGAACTGCATCAACAGTTCTTAGGTTACTTGAGCCAGTAGTGTGCCCAGGTGGCCAAGAAGGCCAATGGCATCCTGGCCTGTATCAAAAATAGTGTGACCAGCAGGAGCTGGTGATCGTGCCCCTGTACTCGGTGCTGGTGAGGCTGCACCTCGAATGCTGTATTCAGTTTTGGGCCCCTCACTACAAGAAAGACATTGCATTGCTGGAGCATGTCCAGAGGAGAGCAACCAAGCTGGTGAGGGGTCTGGAGCACAAGCCTGATGAGGAGTGGCTGAAGGAACTGGTGTTGTTTAGTCTGGAGAAGAGGAGGCTGAGGAGAGACCTGATCGCCCTCTACAACTGCCTGACAGGAGGGGGTAGTGAGGTGGGGGTCAGCCTCTTCTCCCTGGTAATGGACAATAGGACGAGGGGAAATGGTCTGAAGTTGTGCCAGGGCAGGTTTAGGTTAGACATTAGGAAAAATTTCTTCACCAAAAGGGTTGTCAGGCACTGGAATGGGCTGCCCAGGGAGGTGGTCAAGTCCCCATCCCTAGAGGTATTTAAAAGACAGGTAGATGAGGTGCTTAGGGACATGGTTTAGTGGTGGGATGGCAGTGTTAGGTTAACAGTTGGACTTGATGATCTCAAAGGTCTTTTCCAACCTAAAGATTCTATGATTCTGTACTCAAAAAGGCAAAAAAAACCCAAAAGAAACCCCAAACCACACCTCCAACAGGAGAAGCTAAACTTCAAAAGAAAGAATAAGTAAACTGCTTTTGTGAAACAACTTACTGCTTAAATTCATAAGGGCACTCTGAATGTAGGCACCTATGAAAGACTTTGTAAGGCTACAGTTAAGTGCTTACTTCCAGAAGAGCGAGGAATTTTAAACACATATACTTTTTTTTTTCCCCATCAGCTAAATTGACATCCTATTCTTTCCTTCATGTACACGTAAACAACTTGCAGCTTGTTGGGAATCTTTGTTCTTAAGCAATATATCACTACCCAGTCATTAAACTGGGAAGCTCAGCAAGCCTCTAGGGTTTGTGAATACTGCTCCAAGAACCAAACGTAAGATGATGTGTGGAGACAGTCCTAAATGCCTAACTGAAGTTTGTGAATTGCATGCCAGTCACTAGAAGCCTACTACATTTCAGAAAGCTAAACAGTGCCAAGCATAATTCCTCATACACAACTGGAGTTCAGCTTTTGCCAAGACAATATCTGTATACGTGATAATATAAAAAAAAATTCTAATTTAACAGGCTTTAGGAGTACTTGTTTCTAAAATAACATGTATTTTTAAAAATTATAAGGGCAATAATTACCATGTTAAAAATCACCAAATGCTACAAACAGCTACTCATAATTCAAGTTAAAACATTGCTTCTTCTAAAACTTAATGGGCACAAATTAACACACATGAAATTCCAGCTGAACACAAGAAAATACTTTTTACTGTGAGGATGGTTAAACATCAGAACAGATTGCCCAGAGAGGTTGTGGACTCTCCATTCTTGGAGATAGTGAAAACACCTCTGGACAAGCTGCTCTAGCTGACCCTGCTTGAACAAGGGAGGTTGACTAAATGATCTCAAAAGCTCCCTTCCAACCTAGACGATTCTATGCTTTGTGTGATTCTCTATGGTACATCTGAGAAGACTATGAATATACTGTTTGCATGCAAGAGTGTATTAGCCTCATATGTCCTATTTATTCCACATTCCAATCTTCTTGAAGAGATTTTATCTCTTAAAAGGAAAGAGAAGCGGCAAAAAGTGAAAATTCTATCAAAACCATACCAAATGCACATGCCTCTACACCTTTCCTCCAGTGTCCTGGTGCAGCACATTCATGAGTTGCCGTCTTTCTGTCTACTGGAACAGCTTAAAAATCCTTCAAACTCCTGCCTAGAATTAATACCAATCCAAAGCAAATGTACTGTACAACTAAAAAACTTATTTTGTAACAAGCAAGTACTCCCATTTATGTGAAGTTTGATGATTATTTCACTTGATAAACAAAAATAATACTTTGTAAGCAATATATGCACGTACCAATTTCTTTTTTTCCAATTAAGCTCAATTAAGACTTAAATTTAGTTGATAATATGCAGAAATTTACTGTCATTTCAGACCCCCTACAGTAACTAAGACACATCCCTGGGGAAAAGAGAGATACGACATAGTACACACAGGACATCCAGTCTCTTCTGGATCAGTATTTCAAATGGCACTAGACATCCATGTTTCAGCAAGTAAGTTGAGCCCTGAATGACTCCTGACAAAAAGCAAAAGAATCTTTTTTTATGTAACAACCTTCAATGAGGGTATTTTCAAGAAGTTTGAGTGATAAACATCTATTGGAAAAAGAATTCCAAACCAGTAAAAGCACCTTGCATAAATGCCCAACAATCACAAAAATTTTTTGCTTTTAAATACAAGGCTTCCAAGAGTCAAAAGTAAAGGGAACAAATTAGAATATTTCAGAATTAAGCCAAACTAAGAAGCCTTCTCAAAAGAGAATTCTGCTAAGTATGAAGTCTGGGAAAGCCACAGCAACTACTGAGTATTCTGAATTTAAAAATCTGAGTACCATTAACTTCCACAAAATATATCATCTCTTACTATTTGTTTCAGGACAAACCTTGCTATTTTCAAATTTATCAATAATTTGCTCAAGGTCTTCAATGAGAATTAGACTAAATTCATAGTTTAACCACCTACATTTCTGTGGATCTTTTCATTGCAATGTTTTATAGCTTGTTAATAGAAATGCTGCTGCATATTTGAAAAAAAAAATAGTGAAATATTAATGCTAGATCACTCCTACAGATGCAACTAGGCAAATTACTAAATGTCTAGCTATTGGCAAGCAGTTCTCCAAGGGTACATAAGTATAAAGCATTCCCATTGGTGAAGAAAGAAGAAATTAAATCTTTAAATAATCAACCACTCATATTTTAATTACCATCTTGCAATAAAAGGAACGGAGCTCTTTACACAGTAAGAAGTAACTTACTAAACTTCTCCCTGATACCTAGGATTTCAGCATGGAACAGGCCTTTGGGTTTGGATGGGAAGAATTGGAAAAGGCAGTCAGGCAACAAGCAAGACACAGCTAGGTGAAGCGGGGATAGGTGCAATCCCTGAAGATGTGCTTTGCTCAGTACTAAGTCAATGGTGTTGAACATAAAGCCAGCTTAACCAATGGTTGCATCTTCTTTTGGGTATGCTTCAAGATGGGATTCCTAGAGGCCATGGTGTACACCTCTATCAAAACCACATTGCCAGGCAGAGAAGGAATTCAAAAATGAAGGAAACCATGAATTGCAAGCAGGAGAAGAGTGGCCTATTACCATAGCTCAGAAAACAGTGAAGATTTTTCTGGATATAGTAGCATCAAAGCTCTATAGGAAAGCCCTGAAGAGATTTCTTCCCCCAAAATCTTTCCTCCATGGACACATTTAAGGACAAAACAATTCCTTCATCCCTAAAAATATTATTGAGGTCACTGGAGAAGTCACAGCTCTGACTAAATTTGAAAGACCCACAATCTAACCCATACAGTTAGCAGAACTGCATTACACAGTTGTTTTGGGTTTTTTTCATTTAGATGTTGGCTGGGTTGTTGGTTTTTTTTTTTGTAATGGAAAAGAATCTACATCAAACAACTCATTTGACTAGATCTCATGCTGTTAATTGCCTTAATGGTGCACTTTATCCACAAGATCTCACATTAGCATTTTAAATTATTTAAAACACATTAAATATTGGTGGTATCAGCATGATCAGAGATTACCTTCTTAATAACCATTCTTGTTTGAGTGTAAAGCATTTGATTCCAGCTGCTATGAACTTTTAAACAAGCAAAAGCAACGTTTGCTGACATAAAAGGGACAATCCACTTCATAAAGGAATGATGACAAAATTAAACTGCATATGCCAAAAAAAAAATACTATTTTAAGCTAGATACTTCATAAGCTTTAATAAAGTTAACTTGCTTGGGAGGCATCTGAATTAATGTATTTGACTATATTATTCTGTCTTCTACACTGTATCACAACACTAAGATTTTCTTTCACTCCAACTACTTTTTCATTAGATTCCCAGCCTCTAACCTACATGGAAGCTACTTATGTTGCCTCTACACTTGGCCCACAGCAAGTAATAAAATTTAAATATATCAGTGCTAGTACATCTCTAGAAGAATCAATGGGACAGCATCACCACTAAAAGCAACTGACCTTCTAAATCAAAATTTGACACAGACAGATTTAGGAAGGAAAAACGCTTATTCAATTTCTACCACTAGAGAAAAGTTTTGTTGCAATCAAAGGTAGGCAGCGATCAGAAAATAAAGACATCTTAAGGCAGGGAAAACCACAATATAGCAGTCATGGTGGCCTCCTTCTCTGTCACCAAATAGTATCTCCTGGAATCAAACTGCACCTAAAGCTTTCAGGTGCAAACATTAAAGTTTATAGGTCTGAAGATTACTGAGAGAAGCTTGAAAACACCAGAATTATGACTTCTAATGGGAAGTGTCTGAATTTATTTAATGACTGCTGACTGGGAATGGACTTTCAGTGTTTGAATGCTTGAGGCTGACAATGCTAAAATTAAAAGCCCATGAATGATATAACAAATGGAAGCTATTCATCAATGCCTTGAGCTGGGAACAGAGACACGCTGGCCCAAAAGGTGCTGACTGGCATAAAGATGGCCTGAAGTGCCCACCCATCCTCTCCAATGACTAAGCCTAAGGACACTGCAGATGGATCCAAGGACTAAGAGGATAATTAAATACCATTTGATTTCTCTCTTTACCAAATGGCACACACAAAAACCTGAATTTGAATGAAAGGATTCACAGGGGACAGACTGCTCCTCACCTTGCCAATGAACTGAGCAGTTGGATTGTACATGATCCAACACTCTAGGCACAGACTCACTGCTTCTTTTCCATCTTTGGATGGTAACATACAGAATGCAGCCAAGAAGTGCAGGACTGCATCCAGATGACCTGAGTCACTATAACCAAACAAAAGGTTGACTTCCAGCTTTGGCCAGGTTCATTCATTTACCTGGCAACACTATAGTCACCCCTACCTGATCAGGAGATACTTGTTCTCTAACAAATAAATAAATAAATAAATAATCCAAAAATAGGTTTGAAAGATCTCTCTCTACCTTGCAGTGTTTTAACTCTTAGATTTGACAGTGTTGCCAGTCAGTGAGCAGACAGAAGCTGTTGCATCACCACTATGACTAGCTTTGCTGCATGCTCTCATGCAGCTCTTGGTTGTTTTTGAAAAAAGAAAGCAAGCTTTTACCGCTGTATTTGTATGGATTCTGAGATAACCAGACAAAGGCTCTTCCCACCAACTTCCAGGAGAGAAAGAGCACAAACTGCAGACTAACTAGAACTAAAAGCTACTTGATCTGAAGTATTTATGAAATTTTTTCAGTAAGCGCTACTGCCAGTACAAACCTTCTCAGAGATGACTCAAAATCCAATGCAGCAGTACTGCTGGGACTCAAGTATTTCCTCAATTTACTGTTACATAAGCGTGGTCTTTGAAGTCCATTTCTCACAGACCGAGAATAAAATTTCTGAATCTGGATTGGAATTTATCAATCTGCAATTCCTAAAGGATCACCACTTCACCTGTGTTCAACACAGCCCAGTGCAGAGGCTTGCAGAGACATCCCAGTAGTTTCTCCATATTTACCTATACTGTACTAACAATACTGCTCCTATAGGCTTTGCTACTTTGTTCAGAGCTAAGTGGGTACCTCCACACAGCACAGTCAACTTGTATGTCCTAATAATGTGTTTATATGGAAGGTTTCATCCCTTCTGTAGAACATTATGTTTCCTTTTCCTACCATCACTGTCACAAAAACATTCGATCTACAGTTACAATTTTCCAGCCTACTCGGTTTCAGTGGAACCCTTCAATGAAGAGATTCTCTGTGAAGACCCCAAGACTGCTTAGGACAGGTTTCTGCTCCACACAGGGAATAACTAAGAAAAAGGCGCAGCTTTAGGCATGGTTTTTACTACCAATTCATCAGCTCCATTTCTAGTCTGAGTCTACCCCTATCTTTTCAGGGTGAAGACTTACTTTGGGGCACAGGTATGGTTGCATGAAAACCACAAAAAAGTTGCAAAAAAGTCAATGTGAGTTATCAGCTCTTAAGATACTTGGACATTACTCAGTCACAAAAACTAAGTATCAGTATAAAGTAATGTCATGGTTTAACCCCAGCTGGCAACCAAGCACCACACAGCCGCTTGCTCACCCTTCCCCCCGGTGGAATGAGGGAGAGAATAAGAGTAAAGTCGGAAAACTCATGGGTTGAGATAAGAACAGTTTAATAACTGAAATAAGGTATTATAAACATAAATAAATAAATAGTGATGAAAAGGAAAACAACAAAAAGAGAGAGAGAAACAAAACTCGGAAAAAACGAGTGATGCAACCGCTTACCACCCACGGACCAATGCCCAGCCAGTCCCTGAGCAGCAATCGCTGCCCCTCAGTCAACTCCCCCCAGCTTATATACTGAGCATGATGTCACATGGTCTGGAATAGCCCGTCAGCCAGTTTGAGTCAGCTGTCCTGGCTCTACCCTTTCCCAGGTTCTTGTGCACCTAGCGGAGCATGGGAAGCTGAAAACTCCTTGACTTAGTGTAAGCACTGCTCAGCAACAATCAAAACCTCAGTGGGTTATCAAGTTATTCTCATCCTAAATCCAAACCACAGCACTATACCAGCTACTAGGAGGAAAATTAACTCTATCCCAGCTGAAACCAGGACAAGTAAAAAGAGAATACTGATTTGGGGATTTGGTGTCTTTTAACACCTCCTACTTAAAAAAATCCCCTCACAAATGCATACATCCATCCTTCAGCTGCACAACTGGAAATACTCTGCTCATCTGAGTATTGCCTACCTATCACTTTGAACAGTAATATTAGACAGAAAAATACCATGAACATAAAATAATAAGGAAAATAACTCCAGTGTAGTAGGTAATAATCTCATTAATTTAAGTACTAAAAGAATAGCTTTCCTTGTATGAAAAGTTTTGTTAGGAGAAAGGATTCTTTGCTTTAGCTAACTGCAACATTGTAAGTAAGACTAACACTCAGGAACAGGTAGGAAATGTTCTTGGAAATACCTTGGGGAGATTCAAAAGACTTCTAGCAGTATTCAGTGCAGTAGTTGAAGTTTTTCATCCTTCTCTGAGGCTGGAGTTGGTTAAAATCATTGCCTCTGGTTTCCTGAGCTCTTCTAAAGACTGAAAACAGGAGAACATGATATGTTACTGAAATTTGTCCCAGGTTTGCAAACAATGGTTTTCAGTATTTGAAAATAACTTGCTTCTTTTGTGCACAATCTCTTCCGCTTTTGTAAACCATGAATAACAGCTCATCTTTTATTTGTTTTCAGTTTCTCACAGAACCAGTTTGTTATGATTGCTCTCTCCTACACAAAAGCTGGTCAGGCTTTCCAAACACTTCTGTTTATTTATGGCAAGCCGTAAAAACATTTGCTTACTCCAATTCAGTGGAAGAATCTGGTAAATAAAAAACTAATTTAACACCTTTTACCCCCTAGTATATGAAAGAAAACTAAGCACTTCCAGTCAACATGTGTTTCACTAGTCTGCATATATTCATTACAGGGCAAAGCAACTGGTTGCTCTTCTTTCAAGATAGAATGGGTACAAGTTCAGCAGCAACGCTGGCTTCTGTACTTTCTTCTCTTGCCTGACCTGCCTTAAGAGCGTGTAGACTCCTATGGGGTTGCTTTTTAATTTTTAGGTGGGTTGGTTTGGGGGGTTTTTTGGATTATTTTTTTTTTTTCCTTAAAGCTTTAAGAGGCATGCTGGTAATCCAGCCCACACAGTACACCTCCACAAGCAGCGATGCCAGCAAAGCCCAAGAGCAATAAGCTGCAGCAGGAGGGCAGAGGGTTCAAGAGTACCTCAAGCCAGTATTGCTGCAGAACAGCTTGTATCAAACCATGATACAACATAGATACAGATGGAACAGCAAGGAGAGAGTGATCCACAACTGCTACTCAGTTGTCATCCATCTATCCAGACAAGGTGCATAAGGGATCGTAAATCCATTAGACTGCATGTTCTGATAAAGTCTGTTTCTTCTGACAGTTTTCGAACATGTGTATCATAGATAAACAGATGGAAAACAATCTTAACTGAGAACAGATAGAGAGGCTTTTTTTTTTTCCTTCAAATAAAAGGGTCTGAATTTTCAGCTCAAGATTTTCTTCAACCTTTCCCCACTCTCCTTAGCCTGAGACACAACCTTTCCTGATTTGGAGAAAAGCCTCTGTTTCAAGGAAAAACACCTAAGAAGATGATCTTAAATAAATTGTTAATCTTTGATCTTTAATTAGGATCAGAAATTGAATTAGAAAAGAAACAGACACAAGTTTAGACTGCTGTGCCCTCTTCAGGTCTAAACAAAAGAAACACTTCAGTTCTGAAGTCCTTTTTTCCTCCCTCCCACAGACTACACCAACTGGCTCAGAAAAAAAACAAAACAAACCCCCCCAAACAAAGAAAGAACAAAACCCCACCCTTCACCCCTCTCATATCTTTAGATCACCATAGCTATACTACCACTTTTTTTTTTTTCCTTCTCCTCCTTTTAAGTGTTCAGGGCTGTGGGCTACTTGGTAATCACATAGTAATCTCTCTCACTACCTGGGCCAAAGAATAAATAAATCAGACTAAAGATGCAGCCTATGAAAATTTAACTTTCAATATTCACAGTACACAAACCAGTGACAGGACAAAATGTAGAAACATAATGCGTAATTCACTGTAACAATCCATGCCACTGAAGATGCCTGGACTCCCCCTCCCCTGTATGTCCCATCCTCTGCCACAAATTATTGCCCTAGATTACAGGCAACACTTGCACTGCCACCATCCCCTTGGTACTATGGTACAAACTCATACTGACATCCCATGACAGTGCCTACAACCAGCCAAAATGCAGGCACGTGCTCTACTCCACCAGCTCTGCTACATGAACAGAGGGAGGTGAAAAGCTGGAAGTATTTATACCTTAAACTACCACAAATTACCATTGACAAGGCTCAGTTATTAGAGCCTTAATTCTCTTCACTTGTCCAGCAACATCACTAAGAATCAATGCAAGTCCACAGTGCAAGAGTTACTTCTAATTAGTAAAGACAGTAAATTCAAATGGCCTGTCTAGCAGCTTTCCTCCCTTTACGGTAGTTTAGAGTTGCACTATATCAGATTTGGAATCCTGTGGAAATGTGAACAGCTGCAAGACAAATAAATTATACCAGTTTTGTGCATGACTTGTTCTCATCATCAGTAAGTCTCTTCTGTGATTTGTATCCAAAGATCTAAAGCATGGAATCTGACTCCATAAAATGTCTAACGTGATGGACCTGATTAAAAGGTCTTAAAGAAACTGAACAATCCTAATTAAAAAAAAAAAAAAAAAAAAAATCAAATGGCATGCTTCAAATTGAGTATATACTTGAGGTCCAGTCACAGTAGTACAAGAAAACTTCATGTATTAAGCGGCCAGCCTTGGCTACAGAAACATTTTGGTGTTTGACTTGCTCTCTGTAAAGCTGAATTCCTACTTCTGTTCCACCTCCATTCATAGTTATCCTCCCTAAGTAAGCAAGCAAAGACACACCCCGGTCCTTTTATTTACATTTCAGCAACTCCTATGTTTTTGCACTTCTGTGATTCCGTTTGGAGGACAGAGCACATACATGAAAAGTAAATGCACAAGACCTCATAGATGTATTGCATCATACAATTTCCTATGTGCTTGCCCAACAAGAAAACACAGCAGTCGCATTTGTATGCAAAAGTCACCACAAGCCGCAAGAGATGCCGAGTGTATTTTAAGGTAACCTCGCTGAGGATGAGAAGCTCAGCGCAGGAGGGGTATAGCACGCTCTCCAGTACACTCTGCAGCCCTGGTGCACTAAGATCCTGCCAGGAAGGAGTTCTGTTGCCTTCTTGTTTGTTTGCCTGAGCTTTCTACTAAAGGAGAAAAAGAAACAAAGAAAAAAGAAAGAAGAAAAAAAAAAAGTTCCGCTAAGGAATATACCAAACCCACAAAACAGGTCCTGTTATCCCCACTAAAGCAGTTCCACACTTCAGTCCAGCATTTAGCTCTCAAGATCTGTTTTGATCTCCACAGTTTGCTGAAGTCAAAGTCCCAGTTCTGTTCTGAAAACATCACCTCAGTTCTTTTTTTTGTTTTATGAACTAAAACAAAGGTAATTGACTGAAAGGGGGCTTTCAAAAGTATAACACAGAAAAGAGAAAAGACACAAAAGATGTATCCCCTCAAAGGGAGAGCCTCCTGATGGTCTATTATTGCTTTAAAGACATAATTTTAAAATCTGCATTAGGTCAGGAAAAATATTATTCAAAGCTACTCTTCTTAAAAATGTAACAGTTGGGAAAAAGTGTTAATACCAATTTTAGAGAATTTCAGAAATAAACTGGAAAGAATGCATTCCACATATCCTCATGACATTTCTTCAACCACAGGTTTTTATCTGTTCTGCCTTGATAAGCCAGGTAGAGTCCAAGTTTAGCCTATAAAGGGCAGTAGCCCTTTTACTTTATTTAACCTGAAGTGAAACCTGATGGAAAATATTTCAGACATAATAAGGCCATAAGCTTGCTCATGTCCACTTCAAAATTTGTTATTAATCTAAGCAATGCAGTTTTCACTTAACCAATTTTTTGTTTAAAAAAAGCATACAGGATAAAATCAATTTTTATCAACACTGCAATCACTCTTAAATACAATACCTTCAAAACAAAAGCCCCCTGTTATCCAAACCAGTGATGCTGAGAATTTTTTTTCAAGCATATTCTTACTGAAGAGTAGAATGAAAAATTGAAGATGTTAAAATTTAGACTACCAGGGGAAAAAATACACATACACAGTTTTAAGACACATCCTAAGTAATCACAGCATTCAGTAAAAACACAACAGTAAATTAAGCTGCAACATCACATCTTCTGTACTGTCAAAAACCACCATTACACATATCATTCCTGTCAGGAAAAATAAAGACAGATGGTTGCAGAAAAAGACACTCTTCAGAACAACCATAACCTTTAAGTACTGATGAATCAAAATATTTACAATATCTATCCCCCATAAAGCTCATTCGCGACAATTCAAGTTCTTCTAAACTGCTGCAGCATATTGCTACAGAAATTTTGGCAGAACACATTCTCAGTTTACATGATTGTTCAGAATAGTCACCTAACTTAGAAAAAATCATACATTCTTAGAAAAAAAAAAAAATCACACATCTCCCTCATTATTGATGTTCTGAAGCCTCCGATTTATTTTACTCATAACTGTTCACATATTTTGTTGCTTTCTCATCACAGAGAAATCTCCAACTGCAGATATCAAAATCAATGGCTTCAAACTGGCACAAGCGTGAATGGAATTTGCACGGCATTCACAACTGTAACATTTTTTGAAATGACACTTTTTGTTTCTCAAGCCAACGGAGAGACGTATTTTGAAGAGTCAGCAATGTATGTAGGTGTATAAAGACCCATCAGTACTGCCCCAGTTCCCACAGGGTATCCGCTCTTTGAGTGACTTAGCTGTCCACTAACAGCATGGAGCACAACAGGTATTCTAATTCAGCTACCTCCTGTGTGCAAAACTTCCCAAGAAAGGAAGCCAAACATTGCTGGTCCACAGAAAGTCTGGTAAGGGACTTCAGTGTCAAACCTTAGCTATGTCCGAGTTTTTCCATAGTTAAAAGCGCAACTAAAATACAAACCTGATAAAAATCTTGACAAAACATTTTTCCAATCTCTCTCTTAGCCAGGTTACTCAGCCATCAATAGCACAAAGTTCCTCCATGCATGTTGGAAATCTCAAAGACTGTGGCCTAGGACACAGACTAGCACCTCCCCAGAACATGCTACAGCTCCTTTCTGGCCTACATTAGATATTTCCCATTCTATAAATGTCAGGCAGATTCAGATTCGGCATGGCTGGTCCACGTGGGAACACCCAGAACCAGGAGTTTCAAGCTCTCCTCTGAAAGCTCTCCCAGTTTAAACTGCCAAACTCCAACATCATTGCTTCATTTTCTTCTCTTAAAACTACTTCCCTAGAGTTGCCTCTGGTCCCTGGAAGTTCTTCACAGACGCAGCAGGAAAGCCCCTTAAAAAAATTCTCCCCGAAGCATGTTTCTTCTCAAATTAAAGGTTCTAACTGTTTAAAGCCCAAAACAATCAGAGGTAAATGCCACCCATGATCCAATATTTAAAAAAATAAATTAATTTAAAATTTGTTTAAAAAAACACTGTGAAAAGTATCTGCACTTTATTCATTTTCAGTAATCAGAACTTGATAGTAAAATTTCAAAAATCCCTCTGAAATCAAGTTAGTAAAACCCTGTAAAATAAAAGCACCTCACCTACAAGCACATAGTCCTGCAAACGGGTAAGCATACAGAATGACAGAAGTAACATTATACCTCATTTTATCTCAGAAGTGGTCAAAAAGACATCTAAGAACAGAATGAAGTCAAATCACTATGTCAAGGATCCTATGTCTTTCACTACTATGTATAATTGTCAGATACTTCAGGAAACTGGGGGGATACGCCACCACAGCCAGTTAGTAATTTTTGTGGGGAATATGTAAATAAAAAATTAAAAATCAGGTTTCTAAAAATGTAATTACCTGTTAGGAAAAACTCTGTAATTTTCAGCCTTTTTGCACTGTTTCACTATCTCCAAAGAAGTGAGATACAAAAATTTGAACATTAGAATTCCCCCATGCAATCAGTTTTGGAGTAATTGAAGTCCTCTGAGCACAGAACACACTGGCAAATGCCACAGGAAAGTCCTAGGCAGATGAGAAATACAAGAAGTAATTTCTTTAGGCTAAAAAGAATTAAAATGAGACAACTATGTGGTTACTGTAAGTGAGCATAATTATAGTGGATGACATTTATGTTTGGCTAGTTTCTCCTGATAGCACTGTCAACTGTGCTTGCCCAAGTGTTTAAATTAATTTCATTTTTCACTTAATCCAATTTCTATTTCTAGTCCAATTTATAATCATCACTCCCCTGTACTGGCATGGCTAGTATACTTCCCCGTACTTCTTGGCCATTAAGTCAATCATATTCCAGTCAGCAGAGTCGATCAAAAACAGCACAGCAGTGCCATGAATTTCATATTGAAAAAATTCCTTTTTGCTGCGTTGTAGAAGCTGATCATCAGTGTCAGAAAGTACATTACATCAATTTCTGATTTTCCAGGCAGAAGCAACACATTCTGAGTCAAACATGGAGATAACAAAAAACATCTTTTATTTTTTTAAACAAACACTGCATTTTCTCTGGTCAAATTACTTTGCAAGTACCCACTGAAGAACTGGCCCACACAGGCCTAAATTTCCATCTGCTACCGATGTTTCAACCACACTTCTTACTGTAAACTGCAAATTTATCGCTCCCCTGAATATGAAGACAATGACCAGAGAAGAAAAAAAAAAAAAAAAAAAAAAAAAAAACAACCACAAAACAAAATGACCCTCCTTGATGTTACTCAAATTTGTTTGGGTGTTCAAATTCAAATCCTGAGCCAAATTCACTTATACATTTAGCAATACACAAACAGGAGTTGCCATCTCAAACACAGCTGTTAGTGTCCTTCTTACAGAGAAGATAGCCTTAAATAAGATTACAGCTCAACTAGAAGATCCCAGGGAATCCTGAGTTTGTTGTCCAAGGAAAGGTTCTACACATGCTGTTCAGAGCCAATTTGAAGTTCAGTCACTTCCAAGCTTGCTTACAAAAAAAAAAAAAAAAAAAAAGTCACCAGAAATTTAATTTCTGCATAGTCATCTTTACTTTTAGAATATCACATGGTTTTCTAATAGTAAAGACAACGCTTAATCTCATATTCTGGGTGGTTCATATAATATGCTGATGTATAAATGTTAAATAAACAAAACCTCAATTTCCATATTGAAATTCCCTTCCCTAAAAGCACTTGCTCTCACTTGGAATTGAATGCAAGATATACCTGGAAATCTAACTGGATCGTTTCTGAAGAAACCCTGATACAACCTCTTCCGCCCCCCTTTAAATATTAGAAGTGCTATTTTTCCCGCATCTGCCAACTCAATAGTTGCCCAAATGCACATTTTTTCCATGCATGCTTATACAGGAAGAAACAGGGCCTTTTGTTGCTCATATGCACAATAAATCACAATGATTTTTTTTTTTATAAACACTGTAAGCACCTAAAAAAAGATCTTATGCTAAGAGGCGATAATTGTACGACTGCATTATTTTTAGTGTCCTACTAAAGCAAGATCTTATTATTCCCTAACAGTGTCTCAGAGTACCCATACCTACCTTAGTACTCCATATATAACTGCCAAGTGCTTTACAGATACTGTCAAATTATTCACAATCTGAAAAGCAGACAAAAGATGAAAGAGTTTTTCTGGAACACTTTCAAAGTAAAAATTTCTCTCTAATCATTCGTAAACTTAAACAGAACAAAGAGATCGGACCAACTAGCTAAATATTTGGTAGATTTTTAAGAGTCTGTGGCAACTATATTATTTGTTCAGTGCATCACTGGATTTCTGTAGGCTCTGGTTAAACAGTAAGCTTGGTTTTCGGATAAAAACTCCAAACAATTGTTGAACACCCCTCAGAGGCCTTACCCCTGCCAACTGCTTCATGCAGGCAGATCCCAGAATCAACAGGAACTGGCAAGGCTACAGTAATTCTTTACCCTGTGCGCTACAGTTAACAGGATTGTGGCCTCTGGGTCTACTCCTGATCTTTTCATGACTGAATGAGTGCGGCCATTAACATTTACGTGAGTAAGACTAACCCCAACTTGCTTCTGAAACATTTGTAAGATATCCTCCTACCCCTATAACGCCAGACAAATTTATCACAAGCTTTAAAAAAAAAAAAGCATTCCCACTATTTGCCAAGATCAACGTCTGCAGTTTATCTCAGCGCGCTAAGTTTTAAAGTGTAGCTCCATGTCTTTCGCATTTTATTATAGTGTATGGTGCCAAGGATCCTGCTTCCCAGTGTTTGCGTGTGACAGTTACGTATATCAACTGTCAGTCGGACTCTGCCAGAAACCGTACAGACAAGCCGGCTTCGCTCCGCAGGCTGAATCTGCCCTCCATCGATGCCCTGGGAGACTCACGGCAACCAGTCATCTTGCAACCTGCAGCATCGCTGGAACCCGTGATTTTTTTTGGTAGAACTGCTCCAGGTTGACCAAATAGGAAAATTAGCACCATGAACCAAATCTTTCCCCGCTCCGAGCAAGGTATTTAACCACCGGAGCAGTACCTTTTCAATTCCTAGGGCTGCAGATTTAACCTTCCAGCAATCAAGGTGCCTGGCTCCTTCCCAGCTGGGAGCTCTCGCATATTTGAACACTGGAAAGGAGCAAAAGCTTGGTTTTGTCACTCAAACGAGCAGCTTCAAGTCTGGATACACGAAGAGACCCGCTCCTACTAAGTCAGGAGACGCATTTCAACGCCCGTTTCGAGGCAGCAGAGCCGTGTTTTAAGAAACCGCCACAAACCGAGCTACCCAGGAGCACGTCCCCGCACAACCCCAGAGGGAGCGGGACCCGCC